>NW_026969074.1:0-47500 GCF_028390025.1 Pseudophryne corroboree
CCATGGCCACCTCCCTACCTCCTATATATTCTCCCTGATCTGTCACTTTGTTACGGTCTGCTGCTGGCACTGGTGTATCGTCCTGCAGTTGCCGTCTCCGCCCATTGCTGTGACTTCCCCCAGAGTTAGCCACACAGAGTGACAGATCTGGGAAAATATATAGGAGATCATTACTTTCACTTGCAGCCTACCTTATTTTTTGCAGCCTAGCATGCTCCTGACCCCTTCTCTCACTAATACTTATACAACATTCATGAACTCATCTTAAGGTTTCTTTATTATTCAGTCACACTGTCTTGGATCCAAACCATTTCCTGTGGCATTGCAGTCAAACAATTGAGCTATTTACCCTTGCATAGAAAGGTATAATCTAAGCTAGAGAATTCTATTTGGAGCTCACCTTGTACTTTGTGAAGAAATAATCAGCTTTGTGGCTGAGCAGATATATGGAGTGTGTGGCTGCACACTGCATTGATCTGCTGAGTTGCAATGCTAATATTTTTTTTTTTTGCAAAGTACCAATAGCTTCATTGTGAAGGTGGAAAGAAGGGTGTTACGGCATGGAATGTACAAACTGCGAGACCCTGCTGGTAGCGCCTTTGTCTATTTAGTAGGAAGGGCACGTAACAGCCGGGGGGCAATGGAGGAAGCCCCTTTAGGGCTGGAGCCCGGCGGCAACTGACTCCGTTGTCTCTGGCAGTTCCGCCCCTGGACTAGAGGAATGGTCAAGAACATGGCAACATTTAATGCCAAAAAATGCAAAATCATACACGTCTCAAAAATGCAAAGGCTAACTATAATATTAAGGGCATTATAATGGCAAGAGGAAAGCTATCTAAGTATTACTATTTCAGGTAAGCAATGTAACAAAGCAATAGGAAAGGCAAGTCAGATGCTTGTTTGCATAGGTTAAAGAACCAGTAGCAGAAAAAAGTAATACAGGTTGAGTATCCCATATCCAAATATTCCGAAATACGGAATATTCCGAAATACGGACTTTTTTGAGTGAGACTGAGATAGTGAAACCTTTGTGTTTTGATGGCTCAGTGTACACAAACTTTGTTTAATACTCAAAGTTATTAAAAATATTGTATTAAATGAACTTCAGACTGTGTGTATAAGGGCCCTCATTCCGAGTTGTTCGCTCGCAAGGCGATTATAGCAGAGTTACACACGCTAAGCCGCCGCCTACTGGGAGTGAATCTAAACATCTTAAATGTGCGACCGATGTATTCGCAATATTGCGATCAAAACCGAGTTAGCAGTTTCTGAGTAACTCCAGACTTACTCTGCCTGTGCGATCAATTCAGTGCTTTTCGGTCCCGGCTGACGTCATAAACACACCCAGCGTTCGCCCAAGCACTCCCACCGTTTCTCCAGACACGCCTGCGTTTTTTCCGGAAACGGTAGCGTTTCCTGCCACACGCCCCTAAAACGCCGTACATCCGCCCAGTAACACCCATTTCCTGTCAATCACAATGCGTTCTCCGGAGCGACGAAAAAGCCGTGAGTAAAATTACTTTCTTCTTAGTAAAGTTACTTGACGCATGCGCAGTGCGAACATTACGCATGCGCACTAAGACAATTCTCACTGCGATGCGATGAAAAATACCGAGCGAACAACTCGGAATGAGGGCCAAGGTGTATATGAAACATAAATGAATTCTGTGAATGTACACACACTTTGTTTAATGCACAAAGTTATAAAAAATATTGGCTAAAATGACCTTCAGGCTGTGTGTATAAGGTGTATATGAAACATAAATGCCTTCTGTGCTTAGATTTAGGTCCCATCACCATAATATCTCGTTATGGTATGCAATTATTCCAAAATACAGAAAAATCCGATATCCAAAATTCCTCTGGTCCCAAGCATTTTGGATAAGGGATACTCAACCTGTAATGCCACTGTATAGGTCCTTGGTACAGCCACATTTAGAATCCTGTGTTCAGTTCCAGAAGCCATATCTCCAGAAGGCTGTAAATACATTAGGGCAACTAAAATTGTGCATGGCCTACATCACAAAACTTACCTGGAAATACTAAAAAATGTTGATGTGTATAGTTTGGAGAAGGGAAGAGGGAACATACAGTAATAGAAACATTTAAATATATAGAGAGGAATGTAATAGGGTGTGAGAATCAGAAAGTGAGAGATTTTGTGTTTTTTCCTGTTGTTTTTTTTTTTTTGTTTGATTGTTTGTTTTTAAAGTGGCAATCCTTTACATGGCAAAACCAGGTTGATATTTGCCATGTAAAGGATTGCCACCGTGGGCATGTGTAGAAGGGGCACTGCTACTGTTGGCATTATGTGTGTAAGCTGCACTGATATGGTGGTTATGTGTATAAAGGGCACTGCGACTGTGGGTATTATTATTATTATTATTACATGCGGTGTAATGACAATAAGATAGTGCTACTGTGTGGCGTATTTTGATTTGGGGTGCTATTGTGTGGCCATGCCCCTTCCTTGTGATACCACACCTTCTTTTTTTAAGGAGCGCACTGTCCCTTTATTAAGTATTGGAGAGAGGGCCCAAATTAATAGTTTGCAGGGAGGCGCCAAACACCCTAGCACTGGCCCTTTGGTAGGGGACAGGATTTGCTTCTGCTTGTGCACATATGTTATGATTGCCAGCCAACAGCACTGGTTTTGCCTATAACACTAACTATAAATATTTTGAATTGGTCCTGGACCACCAATCCAAGGCACCCCTGCAAGTGTCCTGAGGCACCCCAGGGTGCAGTTTGAGAACCACTGGTCTAGTGAGTACCCAGGATAATTATTGTAGCTGGTCTGCGGGTAACAGCTCTCAGATCCACTTCTAGAAAAAAATGCAGCAATGTAATTTGAGTGACAAACTGCAGAGATGAACCCTTTCTGTGACTGCTGCACAGGGATCACACAAACTCTATTCATAGGGCTGACTTCACTTAGGGGAGATGTTCTCACCCCGCAAAGAAGTGCGAGTATATACCGCACTTACGGTACCATTGGATTTACAGATATTTTCTTGCAATACACTATGGGGGTCATTCTGAGTTGATTGCTCGCTAGCAGTTTTTAGCAGCCATGCAAACGCATTGTCGCTGCCCACTGGAGAGTGTATATTCACTTTGGAGAAGTGCGAACACTTGAGCAGCAGAGCGCCTGCAAAATCGTTTCAAAATAAGACCAGCACTGTAGTTACACTTCGTGTGCGTTGATTCTAACAACCGAGGGACGGCTTTTGATGTCACACACCCATCCAGCGAATGCCCAGCCACGTCTGCATTTCTTCTGCCACGCCTGCATTTTTCCAAGCACTCCCTGAAAACGGTCAGTTGCCACCCAGAAACGCCCTCTTTCTGTCAATCTCCTTGTGGCCTGTTCTGTGATTGGAATAATCGCTAGAACTAGTGCAAAACCACAATGGACTTTGTACCCGTACGATGCGCATGCACATTACGGAGCATGCGCATGCACAGATTAGCCATTTTTTTTCAACTGATTGCTACGCAGCGAACAACGGCAGCATGCGATCAACTCGGAATGACCCCCTATATACATAGAAGCATGGATTTTTTACTGCAGGAATTATGGTTAGTTTAGGGGTATCGGTTAGGGTCAACAGAGGTGTAGCTAGGGGTCCAAGCGCCCCTGGCAAAGTAAGGGACTGGCGCCCCCCCTTTCGATAAAGCATTGCAGTCCATTGGCGGTTACCATGTTGGAGCCACAGCAACTGACCCCCTCCCCCACACGCTGCCCTACATCATCGGCTGGGATTCACTGTTGGTGTGAAGCCACTGGGAACAGTCTGGTAGCATTAGCAGCAGTCTGTGTCATAGATAGGGAAGGCAGAAGGTTAACTAGCTAATAGCAGTCTGTTGGCAGCAGAGGCTGGGCGGGGGGCTGAGAATGAGCCAACGCTGATCAATGTCCAGTCTGCTTAGACAAAAATATTTTGTGATCAGGGCTGGTTCTAGACCAAAGGAGCCAATGGCAAAAATTTCCTTTGGCACCCCCCCCCCCACACACATACACACACACACACCAAAAAAGAACATATCCCAGTTTAACATAACGCTATGTGGTGCAAGGTGTGGAGCTGGTTACTTGTATCAGACCTCTGACATTTGCCTTTTCACCCATATTGCATACTTTTTCTTGCAGGTTGTGTCTTAATTCAAGAAGTGTTCTAAGTACTTCAGCTTAGTATCTTTACTGACCCCTCTTTACCCCACACTACATAACTGACCCCTCTATACCCTACACTACATCACTGACCTTTCTATAACCATCACTGCATTACTGACCCCTCTATACAGTACACTGACCTCTATATACCTGCTAGTACATCCCTGATGCCTATATTCCCTAAGCTAAATCCCTGATGCCTCTATTCCCTACGCTACATCCCTGACGCCTCTATTCCCTATGCTACATCCCTGACGCCTCTATACCCTACGCTACATCCCTGATGCCTCTATTCCCTACGCTACATTCCTGATGCCTCTATAACCTACGCTACATCCCTGACGCCTCTATACCCTACGCTACATCCCTGACGCCTCTATACAGTACAATGCATTACTGATCCCTCTAGACCATACATCCTCATTACATCAGAGAGATAGTGAAACACTGGAAAAAATAAGGATAAAGTGGACTACAGAAACTGATGCTCTAAACAAAGGAGAGAGAGAGAGAAAAGCACAAGGGAAAGTGGGCAATCGGAACACCATAGAGAGAGGAGAGATAGAAATGCCTGAAAAAGTAAAGGGGGTTGGGTATGGCATCCGGCGCTCGGGATTCCAGCAGTCACATGATACCTAATCCTAACCCTCTGGGGGGGTGGCGGATAGGGCTAACCCTCAGGGGGTGGCAGCTAGGACTAACCCCCCCCCCCTCCTAGTGCCTTCCCTAACACCCGCTCCCCCGGTCCTAACCCTCCCTCCAATACTCGCCTTCGGGATGTTGGCTGTCTGTGTGCCGGCACCAGTCTCCCAAGTGGTGTCAGGATTCCAACATCGGTCAAATGACCGCCGGTATACCGTCTGCCGGGATGGTAAATGTATCCTGAGGACAGGTAGTGAGTGTGGAGGGATAGGTGGTTCAGTAAAATGTAACAGCTCAAACTGCGATCATTCACTGATAAATTGATTTATAGCTCTCCCTTTTTAACCATTGCAGTCATAAAAGCAATGTTTTTTAAACTTTTAAATAAAGCTTGTTAGCAATGCATCCCCAGCACACTGTATATGCTGGGAGATGTAGTTCTCAATATGAAAACATTTAATTACTGTATGAACTAGAGATGAGCGGGTTCGGTTTCTCTGAATCCGAACCCGCCAGAACTTCATGTTTTTTTTCACGGGTCCGAGCGACTCGGATCTTCCCGCCTTGCTCGGTTAACCCGAGCGCGCCCGAACGTCATCATGACGCTGTCGGATTCTCGCGAGGCTCGGATTCTATCGCGAGACTCGGATTCTATATAAGGAGCCGCGCGTCGCCGCCATTTTCACACGTGCATTGAGATTGATAGGGAGAGGACGTGGCTGGCGTCCTCTCCATTTAGAATTAGAATAGATTAGAGAGACACTTGATTTACTAATTTTGGGGAGCATTAGGAGTACTCAGTAGTGTACAGTGCAGAGTTTTGCTGATAGTGACCAGTGACCACCACTTTTATTTATAATCCGTTCTCTGCCTGAAAAAAGCGATACACAGCACACAGTGACTCAGTCACATACCATATCTGTGTGCACTGCTCAGGCTCAGGCCAGTGTGCTGCATCATCTATTATCTATATATAATATTATATATATCTGTCTGACTGCTCAGCTCACACAGCTTATAATTGTGGGGGAGACTGGGGAGCACTACTGCAGTGCCAGTTATAGGTTATAGCAGGAGCCAGGAGTACATAATATATTATATAGTGAGTGACCACCAGACACACAGTGCAGTTTATTTAATATATCCGTTCTCTGCCTGAAAAAAGCGATACACACAGTGACTCAGTCAGTCACATACCATATCTGTGTGCACTGCTCAGGCTCAGGCCAGTGTGCTGCATCATCTATATATATTATATATCTGTCTGACTGCTCAGCTCACACAGCTTATAATTGTGGGGGAGACTGGGGAGCACTACTGCAGTGCCAGTTATAGGTTATAGCAGGAGCCAGGAGTACATAATATTATATTAAAATTAAACAGTGCACACTTTTGCTGCAGGAGTGCCACTGCCAGTGTGACTAGTGACCAGTGACCTGACCACCAGTATATAATATTAGTAGTATACTATCTCTTTATCAACCAGTCTATATTAGCAGCAGACACAGTACAGTGCGGTAGTTCACGGCTGTGGCTACCTCTGTGTCGGCACTCGGCAGCCCGTCCATAATTGTATATACCACCTAACCGTGGTTTTTTTTTCTTTCTTTATACATACATACTAGTTACGAGTATACTATCTCTTTATCAACCAGTCTATATATTAGCAGCAGACACAGTACAGTGCGGTAGTTCACGGCTGTGGCTACCTCTGTGTCGGCACTCGGCAGCCTGTCCATAATTGTATATACCACCTAACCGTGGTTTTTTTTTCTTTCTTTATACATACATACTAGTTACGAGTATACTATCTCTTTATCAACCAGTCTATATATTAGCAGCAGACACAGTACAGTGCGGTAGTTCACGGCTGTGGCTACCTCTGTGTCGGCACTCGGCAGCCCGTCCATAATTGTATATACCACCTAACCGTGGTTTTTTTTTCTTTCTTTATACATACATACTAGTTACGAGTATACTATCTCTTTATCAACCAGTCTATATTAGCAGCAGACACAGTACAGTGCGGTAGTTCACGGCTGTGGCTACCTCTGTGTCGGCACTCGGCAGCCCGTCCATAATTGTATATACCACCTAACCGTGGTTTTTTTTTCTTTCTTTATACATACATACTAGTTACAAGTATACTATCTCTTTATCAACCAGTCTATATATTAGCAGCAGACACAGTACAGTGCGGTAGTTCACGGCTGTGGCTACCTCTGTGTCGGCACTCGGCAGCCCGTCCATAATTGTATACTAGTATCCAATCCATCCATCTCCATTGTTTACCTGAGGTGCCTTTTAGTTGTGCCTATTAAAATATGGAGAACAAAAATGTTGAGGTTCCAAAATTAGGGAAAGATCAAGATCCACTTCCACCTCGTGCTGAAGCTGCTGCCACTAGTCATGGCCGAGACGATGAAATGCCAGCAACGTCGTCTGCCAAGGCCGATGCCCAATGTCATAGTACAGAGCATGTCAAATCCAAAACACCAAATATCAGTAAAAAAAGGACTCCAAAACCTAAAATAAAATTGTCGGAGGAGAAGCGTAAACTTGCCAATATGCCATTTACCACACGGAGTGGCAAGGAACGGCTGAGGCCCTGGCCTATGTTCATGGCTAGTGGTTCAGCTTCACATGAGGATGGAAGCACTCAGCCTCTCGCTAGAAAAATGAAAAGACTCAAGCTGGCAAAAGCAGCACAGCAAAGAACTGTGCATTCTTCGAAATCCCAAATCCACAAGGAGAGTCCAATTGTGTCGGTTGCGATGCCTGACCTTCCCAACACTGGACGTGAAGAGCATGCGCCTTCCACCATTTGCACGCCCCCTACAAGTGCTGGAAGGAGCACCCGCAGTCCAATTCCTGATAGTCAGATTGAAGATGTCAGTGTTGAAGTACACCAGGATGAGGAGGATATGGGTGTTGCTGGCGCTGGGGAGGAAATTGACCAGGAGGATTCTGATGGTGAGGTGGTTTGTTTAAGTCAGGCACCCGGGGAGACACCTGTTGTCCGTGGGAGGAATATGGCCGTTGACATGCCAGGTGAAAATACCAAAAAAATCAGCTCTTCGGTCAGTTCGGTGTGGAGGTATTTCACCAGAAATGCGGACAACAGGTGTCAAGCCGTGTGTTCCCTTTGTCAAGCTGTAATAAGTAGGGGTAAGGACGTTAACCACCTCGGAACATCCTCCCTTATACGTCACCTGCAGCGCATTCATAATAAGTCAGTGACAAGTTCAAAAACTTTGGGTGACAGCGGAAGCAGTCCACTGACCAGTAAATCCCTTCCTCTTGTAACCAAGCTCACGCAAACCACCCCACCAACTCCCTCAGTGTCAATTTCCTCCTTCCCCAGGAATGCCAATAGTCCTGCAGGCCATGTCACTGGCAATTCTGACGAGTCCTCTCCTGCCTGGGATTCCTCCGATGCATCCTTGCGTGTAACGCCTACTGCTGCTGGCGCTGCTGTTGTTGCCGCTGGGAGTCGATGGTCATCCCAGAGGGGAAGTCGTAAGCCCACTTGTACTACTTCCAGTAAGCAATTGACTGTTCAACAGTCCTTTGCGAGGAAGATGAAATATCACAGCAGTCATCCTACTGCAAAGCGGATAACTGAGGCCTTGGCATCCTGGGTGGTGAGAAACGTGGTTCCGGTATCCATCATTACTGCAGAGCCAACTAGAGACTTGTTGGAGGTACTGTGTCCCCGGTACCAAATACCATCTAGGTTCCATTTCTCTAGGCAGGCGATACCGAAAATGTACACAGACCGCAGAAAAAGAGTCACCAGTGTCCTAAAAAATGCAGCTGTACCCAATGTCCACTTAACCACGGACATGTGGACAAGTGGAGCAGGGCAGGGTCAGGACTATATGACTGTGACAGCCCACTGGGTAGATGTATGGACTCCCGCCGCAAGAACAGCAGCGGCGGCACCAGTAGCAGCATCTCGCAAACGCCAACTCTTTCCTAGGCAGGCTACGCTTTGTATCACCGCTTTCCAGAATACGCACACAGCTGAAAACCTCTTACGGCAACTGAGGAAGATCATCGCGGAATGGCTTACCCCAATTGGACTCTCCTGTGGATTTGTGGCATCGGACAACGCCAGCAATATTGTGTGTGCATTAAATCTGGGCAAATTCCAGCACGTCCCATGTTTTGCACATACCTTGAATTTGGTGGTGCAGAATTTTTTAAAAAACGACAGGGGCGTGCAAGAGATGCTGTCGGTGGCCAGAAGAATTGCGGGACACTTTCGGCGTACAGGCACCACGTACAGAAAACTGGAGCACCACCAAAAACTACTGAACCTGCCCTGCCATCATCTGAAGCAAGAAGTGGTAACGAGGTGGAATTCAACCCTCTATATGCTTCAGAGGTTGGAGGAGCAGCAAAAGGCCATTCAAGCCTATACAATTGAGCACGATATAGTAGGTGGAATGCACCTGTCTCAAGTGCAGTGGAGAATGATTTCAACGTTGTGCAAGGTTCTGATGCCCTTTGAACTTGCCACACGTGAAGTCAGTTCAGACACTGCCAGCCTGAGTCAGGTCATTCCCCTCATCAGGCTTTTGCAGAAGAAGCTGGAGGCATTGAAGGAGGAGCTAACACGGAGCGATTCCGCTAGGCATGTGGGACTTGTGGATGCAGCCCTTAATTCGCTTAACAAGGATTCACGGGTGGTCAATCTGTTGAAATCAGAGCACTACATTTTGGCCACCGTGCTCGATCCTAGATTTAAAGCCTACCTTGGATCTCTCTTTCCGGCAGACACAGGTCTGCTGGGGTTGAAAGACCTGCTGGTGACAAAATTGTCAAGTCAAGCGGAACGCGACCTGTCAACATCTCCTCCTTCACATTCTCCCGCAACTGGGGGTGCGAGGAAAAGGCTCAGAATTCCGAGCCCACCCGCTGGCGGTGATGCAGGGCAGTCTGGAGCGACTGCTGATGCTGACATCTGGTCCGGACTGAAGGACCTGACAACGATTACGGACATGTCGTCTACTGTCACTGCATATGATTCTCTCAACATTGATAGAATGGTGGAGGATTATATGAGTGACCGCATCCAAGTAGGCACGTCACACAGTCCGTACTTATACTGGCAGGAAAAAGAGGCAATTTGGAGGCCGTTGCACAAACTGGCTTTATTCTACCTAAGTTGCCCTCCCACAAGTGTGTACTCCGAAAGAGTGTTTAGTGCCGCCGCTCACCTTGTCAGCAATCGGCGTACGAGGTTACATCCAGAAAATGTGGAGAAGATGATGTTCATTAAAATGAATTATAATCAATTCCTCCGCGGAGACATTGACCAGCAGCAATTGCCTCCACAAAGTACACAGGGAGCTGAGATGGTGGATTCCAGTGGGGACGAATTGATAATCTGTGAGGAGGGGGATGTACACGGTGATATATCGGAGGGTGAAGATGAGGTGGACATCTTGCCTCTGTAGAGCCAGTTTGTGCAAGGAGAGATTAATTGCTTCTTTTTTGGGGGGGGTCCAAACCAACCCGTCATATCAGTCACAGTCGTGTGGCAGACCCTGTCACTGAAATGATGGGTTGGTTAAAGTGTGCATGTCCTGTTTTGTTTATACAACATAAGGGTGGGTGGGAGGGCCCAAGGACAATTCCATCTTGCACCTCTTTTTTCTTTTCTTTTTCTTTGCATCATGTGCTGATTGGGGAGGGTTTTTTGGAAGGGACATCCTGC
Source organism: Pseudophryne corroboree (assembly GCF_028390025.1). Classification (NCBI taxonomy): domain Eukaryota; kingdom Metazoa; phylum Chordata; class Amphibia; order Anura; family Myobatrachidae; genus Pseudophryne; species Pseudophryne corroboree. The sequence continues at coordinate 10,545 of NW_026969074.1, forward strand.
GTGACACTGCAGTGCCACTCCTAGATGGGCCCGGTGTTTGTGTCGGCCACTAGGGTCGCTAATCTTACTCACACAGTCAGCTACCTCATTGCGCCTCTTTTTTTCTTTGCGTCATGTGCTGTTTGGGGAGGGTTTTTTGGAAGGGACATCCTGCGTGACACTGCAGTGCCACTCCTAGATGGGCCCGGTGTTTGTGTCGGCCACTAGGGTCGCTAATCTTACTCACACAGCTACCTCATTGCGCCTCTTTTTTTCTTTGCGTCATGTGCTGTTTGGGGAGGGTTTTTTGGAAGGGACATCCTGCGTGACACTGCAGTGCCACTCCTAGATGGGCCCGGTGTTTGTGTCGGCCACTAGGGTCGCTAATCTTACTCACACAGCTACCTCATTGCGCCTCTTTTTTTCTTTGCGTCATGTGCTGTTTGGGGAGGGTTTTTTGGAAGGGACATCCTGCGTGACACTGCAGTGCCACTCCTAGATGGGCCCGGTGTTTGTGTCGGCCACTAGGGTCGCTAATCTTACTCACACAGTCAGCTACCTCATTGCGCCTCTTTTTTTCTTTGCGTCATGTGCTGTTTGGGGAGGGTTTTTTGGAAGGGCCATCCTGCGTGACACTGCAGTGCCACTCCTAGATGGGCCCGGTGTTTGTGTCGGCCACTAGGGTCGCTAATCTTACTCACACAGCTACCTCATTGCGCCTCTTTTTTTCTTTGCGTCATGTGCTGTTTGGGGAGGGTTTTTTGGAAGGGCCATCCTGCGTGACACTGCAGTGCCACTCCTAGATGGGCCCGGTGTTTGTGTCGGCCACTAGGGTCGCTAATCTTACTCACACAGCTACCTCATTGCGCCTCTTTTTTTCTTTGCGTCATGTGCTGTTTGGGGAGTGCACGCTTAGATCAATAAATGCACAGCCAAATGGCTTTGCACAGCCTACACCATTGGACTTAAGTAGAAGACTATTACAAGTGAAACCAATAATTGAAATCTGTAACCACACCCCACCCCCTCAAATGCCAGGCAATAAATTACCTTAAAAACAACAACCAGGCATTCCACAAAGATTAAACTGGGTCTATATCATTCAAAACTTTAAAAAAGTACTTAAAAATCACATACTATGCGATAATGTTTCAATTTGCATTACCCAGCAGAATTAGCTTTGCATATATAGATATAGTGCAGCAGAATATATTGGTGGTTGTAGTCAATTGTAATTACCTGTAGGTGACAAGAAGAGAAGAAACGTCAATTCACAATCGATATCAGCTGAAGATAAATTAACGCTGATTGAACGCTGCTGTTATGTGTCAATTTTATCACGCTTTGATAAAAATGCACGCTTGGATCAATAAATGCACAGCCAAACGGCTTTGCACAGCCTACACCATTGGACTTAAGTAGAAGACTATTACAAGTGAAACCAATAATTGAAATCTGTAACCACACCCCACCCCCTCAAATGCCAGGCAATAAATTACCTTAAAAACAACAACCAGGCATTCCACAAAGATTAAACTGGGTCTATATCATTCAAAACTTTAAAAAAGTACTTAAAAATCACATACTATGCAATAATGTTTCAATTTGCATTACCCAGCAGAATTAGCTTTGCATATATAGATATAGTGCAGCAGAATATATTGGTGGTTGTAGTCAATTGTAATTACTCAGCAGAATTAGCTTTTCATATATAGATATAGTGCAGCAGAATATATTGGTGGTTGTAGTCAATTGTAATTACCCAGCAGAATTAGCTTTGCAAATATAGATATAGTGCAGCAGAATATATTGGTGGTTGTAGTCAATTGTAATTACCCAGCAGAATTAGCTTTGCATATATATAGTGCAGCAGAATATATTGGTGGTTGTAGTAAATTGTAATTACCCAGCAGCAGCTCTACTGCACTCAACATCACCAGTGCTCACAATATATATAATGCTATATACTATGCCATAGTGGTGCTTACTATATAACACCCCCTACTGCGTTCCCCCTGGCAATGAGCATGACACCCAGAGAGTGAAACCCCTGGCAATGAGCATGACACCCAGCACGTGAAACTCTTGGCATTGAGCAGTTTTTGTAAAAGTAATTAGAAGCTTTACTGTAGGGCATAGTGTATCACAGATATTGTGGTGAGTGACATAATATGTTCCAAAGGGCATTAATGTGTGGGGCTTACCCTGCACAGAAACAAAATAACTCACCCAAATCTAACTCTTTCTGCACATGTTATATCTGCCTCCCCTGCAGTACACATGGTTTTGCCCAACTGCTAACAAAATTCCTGCTGCGATCAACTTGGAATTACCCCCATCGATTGATGTTTTCACACTGCTCGTGTATATAAGACATAGGGCCTAATTCAGTTTGGATCGTAATACGCGTTCCAACCGCAAAAACTATGAAGAGGATGGGGGCATATACGCAGGGTCCATCCTGTGCATGTGCCTACATTTTCTCCGGGTGCCCCGCAGAAAATACGAATGCCTCTGCCTGTCAATCAGTAGAGGGCGTACCTTCGCAGGTATATCGCGATCATGAGCCATGTCTCCCATTTTTGTCATTATAGGTGCTCTGTGAGCTGCTGGCCATGCCCCAGCCCCTCTGTCTCCCGTGAATAGAGATTGAGGCTTATTCAGACCAGATCGCTTCAATTTATTTTCACCCAGCGGGCAATCTGGTTTGCATTGCACATGCGTATGCGCCACAATGCGTAAGTGCGACGGCCCGGAGATCACAAGAAGATTGACAAGAAGAGGGTGTTTGTGTGGGTGGCAACTGAATGTGTCTAGGGAGTGTCCGGAAAAACACTGGAGGGACCCGGCGTTTTGTGGGAGGATTTGTGACGTCACCTCAATGGCTGAGTAAGTGCTGAGCTGTGCAGCTCTTGTGCACATGTGATCACACACCTGCACAGCAAATTTTCCCTTCCGCTGTAGGCGACAACTACCTGATTACAGGGATGCAAAAAACACACCCTAGCGATCAGGTCTGAATTACCCACAATGTGCATATTTGCAGAGCAACAAGCTACAGGGAGCCTTCCACCCCCCATCCCCCCCCCTTCCCCATGGGAAGGGGGGGGGGGGGTGTTTGGGTTAGCTGGACATTCCCCAAAAAAGTGACTGTCCTGCAAAAATTGGGATAGTTGGGAGGTATGTTCAAATACATTTATTGTTTTGCATGCAGGGTAAATACTGGCTTCTTTGACATTTAGCCACAAATGCTGCACAGCTGAATTACAGTATTACACTGCAATTAACAGTTATGCTAGGACATTCCCCCTCCCAAATCTACCTCTCTCTGCATGTTACATCTGTCCCACAGTGGCGTGCGGTGAGGTCAGTGGCTAGTGAGGCACTACAGCCATAATGTCCGCCGAATCCTGCCCATGACCCTTAGCCAATGCCCGCTACTGCCTCTGAGCCGATACCCGCTGCCACCGCCAATGGCTTACAAACTCGCCCACAATCAACTGACCCAGCCCTCCGCACTATCCTGACTTCTCCCGTCTGCTTACTTTGTGCTTTCCAATGCACAATGCAAACTACAGGTAGTACTGCAGGGCCCACACCCTTTTACTTGCCTTACAGAGCAGCTCTGGGGCTGTTACAGTGCCCAGCTGCTGCAAGAAATCAACTTGAATGCTTCAGGGGCTGGGGCATAGCCAACATGAGCCCCACACCGAAGGAGGGTGGAGGTGTTTAATGCGAACTAGGGGTCATCCAAGCGCCGCAAAAGGCCGCCATGCCCTGCACGCCCCTTTTCTCTTTTCATATGCAGACGAGAGTTGAAGCCAACTTTGACCCACTGCTTGGATGGCATTACCATATGCAAATCAATCTGCTGCAGGCCTTCCCCCAGGAATGCTTGCACTAGTTGTTGCATTTGGTTTGTTGTTTGGGGGTGCTTCAGTATTAGGCAGCCTTCTGCCCTCCCATGTTCATCTGAAAATATGTGTTCTCCCTGCAGTTGTTGTCCCCAGATGAGAGTTCCCTTGTGCTGCCTCAGTTGAATCTCCTTTACTTGACAGAGATGTGCCTGAGCAGCGGCCCTCACCAGCCCTATCTCAAATCATACTTATTTTGCATAGGAGATACCATGGTCATGAAGATTGTTTTCCCAGGGTGAGGTTCATTCATTGCATTCTGGGTATGCTGACCCCTGTGATTTCCCCAAATGTGGGAAACTCGACTGCATTATTTGTGGTAGTGGGGGACTGTGTTTGTGCTTTCCTCTGGTCAGCTCTGGTAAAAGTCAGATTTCTTTGTCTCAGATCTTCCTCTAGCCTTGTTCTTCTTTCGAGAGTTCCCTTGTGCTGCCTCAGTTGGATCTCCTTCACTTGACAGGGGGGTGCACGAGCAGCGACCCTCCCCAGCTCTAGCCCAACTCCTACTTACCTGCCAGGTGAGATACTATGATCAGGAAGGTGCTTCTCCCAAGGCAAGGCTCACCCATTGCACTCTGGGTGTGCTGCTCCTGCGATTTCCCCAAATGTGGGACACTTGACTGCATAATTTGTGTTTCCTCTGGTCGGCTCTCATATAATTCAGATCTCTTTGTCTCAGGTCTTTCTCCAGCCTAGTTTGCTGTCTGTTTCCACTTCTCTTTTCTTGAGCCGCTCCCTTCTATGCCCTTGCGCACTATCCTGACCTCTCCCGTCTGCTTACTTTGTGCCTTCCAACGCACAATGCATACTACAGGTAGTGCTGCAGGGCCCACACCCTTTTACATGCTTTACAGAACAGCTCTGGAGCTGTTACAGTGCCCAGCTGCTGCACGAAATCATCTTGAATGCTTCACGGGCTGGGGCATAGCCAACATGAGCCCCACACCGAAGGAGGGTGGAGATGTTTAATGCGAATTAAGGGTCATCCAAGCGCCACAAAAGGACGCCATGCCCTGCACATCCCTTTTTTCTTTTCATATGCAGACGAGGGTTGAAGCCAACTTTGACCCACTGCTTGGATGACATCACCATATGCAAATCCATCTGCTGCAGGCCTTCCCCCAGGAATGCTTGTACTAGTTGTTGCATTTGGTTTGTTGTTTGGGGGTGCTTCAGTATTAGGCAGCCTTCTGCCCTCCCATGTTCATCTGAAAATATGTGTTCTCCCTGCAGTTGTTGTCCCCAGATGAGAGTTCCCTTGTGCTGCCTCAGTTGAATCGCCTTTACTTGACAGAGATGTGCCTGAGCAGCGGCCCTCCCCAGCCCTATCCGAAATCATACTTATTTTGCATAGGAGATATCATGGTCATGAAGATTGTTCTCCCAGGGTGAGGTTCATTCATTGCATTCTGGGTATGATGACCCCTGTGATTTCCCCAAATGTGGAAAACTCGACTGCATTATTTGTGGTAGAGGGGGACTGTGTTTGTGCTTTCCTCTGGTCAGCTCTGGTAAAAGTCAGATTTCTTTGTCTCAGATCTTCCTCTAGCCTTGTTCTTCTTTCGAGAGTTCCCTTGTGCTGCCTCAGTTGGATCTCCTTCACTTGACAGGGGGGTGCCCGAGCAGCGACCCTCCCCAGCTCTAGCCCAACTCCTACTTACCTGCCAGGTGAGATACTATGATCAGGAAGGTGCTTCTCCCAGGGCAAGGCTCACCCATTGCACTCTGGGTGTGCTGCTCCTGCGATTTCCCCAAATGTGGGACACTTGACTGCATAATTTGTGTTTCCTCTGGTCGGCTCTCGTATAATTCAGATCTCTTTGTCTCAGGTCTCTCTCCAGCCTAGTTTGCTGTCTGTTTCCACTTCTCTTTTCTTGAACCGCTCCCTTCTATGCCCTTGCGCACTATCCTGACTTCTCCCGTCTGCTTACTTTGTGCCTTCCAACGCACAATGCGAACTACAGGTAGTGCTGCAGGGCCCACACCCTTTTAGTTGCCTTACAGAGCAGCTCTGGAGCTGTTACAGTGCCCAGCTGCTGCAAGAAATCAGCTTGAATGCTTCAGGTGCTGGGGCATAGCCAACATGAGCCCCACACCGAAGGAGGGTGGAGGTGTTTAATGCGAATTAGGGGTCATGCAAGCGCCGCAAAAGGCCGCCATGCCCTGCACATCCCTTTTTTCTTTTCATATGCAGACGAGGGTTGAAGCCAACTTTGACCCACTGCTTGGATGACATCACCATATGCAAATCCATCTGCTGCAGGCCTTCCCCCAGGAATGCTTGCACTAGTTGTTGCATTTGGTTTGTTGTTTGGGGGTGCTTCAGTATTAGGCAGCCTTCTGCCCTCCCATGTTCATCTGAAAATATGTGTTCTCCCTGCAGTTGTTGTCCCCAGATGAGAGTTCCCTTGTGCTGCCTCAGTTGAATCGCCTTTACTTGACAGAGATGTGCCTGAGCAGCGGCCCTCCCCAGCCCTATCCCAAATCATACTTATTTTGCATAGGAGATATCATGGTCATGAAGATTGTTCTCCCAGGGTGAGGTTCATTCATTGCATTCTGGGTATGATGACCCCTGTGATTTCCCCAAATGTGGGAAACTCGACTGCATTATTTGTGGTAGTGGGGGACTGTGTTTGTGCTTTCCTCTGGTCAGCTCTGGTAAAAGTCAGATTTCTTTGTCTCAGATCTTCCTCTAGCCTTGTTCTTCTTTCGAGAGTTCCCTTGTGCTGCCTCAGTTGGATCTCCTTCACTTGACAGGGGGGTGCCCGAGCAGCGACCCTCCCCAGCTCTAGCCCAACTCCTACTTACCTGCCAGGTGAGATACTATGATCATGTAGGTGCTTCTCCCAGGGCAAGGCTCACCCATTGCACTCTGGGTGTGCTGCCCCTTTGATTTCCCCAAATGTGGGAAACTTGACTGCATAATTTGTGTTTCCCCTGGTCGGCTCTCATATAATTCAGATCTCTTTGTCTCAGGTCTCTCTCCAGCCTAGTTTGCTGTCTGTTTCCACTTCTCTTTTCTTGAGCCGCTCCCTTCTATGCCCTTGCGCACTATCCTGACTTCTCCCGTCTGCTTACTTTGTGCCTTCCAACGCACAATGCGAACTACAGGTAGTGCTGCAGGGCCCACACCCTTTTACTTGACTTACAGAGCAACTCTGGAGCTGTTACAGTGCCCAGCTGCTGCAAGAAATCAGCTTGAATGCTTCAGGGGCTGGGGCATAGCCAACATGAGCCCCACACCAAATGAGGGTGGAGGTGTTTAATGCGAACTAGGGGTCATCCAAGCGCCGCAAAAGGCCGCCATGCCCTGCACGCCCCTTTTCTCTTTTCATATGCAGATGAGGGTTGAAGCCAACTTTGACCCACTGCTTGGATGACATCACCATATGCAAATCCATCTGCTGCAGGCCTTCCCCCAGGAATGCTTGTACTAGTTGTTGCATTTGGTTTGTTGTTTGGGGGTGCTTCAGTATTAGGCAGCCTTCTGCCCTCCCATGTTCATCTGAAAATATGTGTTCTCCCTGCAGTTGTTGTCCCCAGATGAGAGTTCCCTTGTGCTGCCTCAGTTGAATCTCCTTTACTTGACAGAGATGTGCCTGAGCAGCGGCCCTCACCAGCCCTATCCCAAATCATACTTATTTTGCATAGGAGATACCATGGTCATGAAGATTGTTCTCCCAGGGTGAGGTTCATTCATTGCATTCTGGGTATGCTGACCCCTGTGATTTCCCCAAATGTGGGAAACTCGACTGCATTATTTGTGGTAGTGGGGGACTGTGTTTGTGCTTTCCTCTGGTCAGCTCTGGTAAAAGTCAGATTTCTTTGTCTCAGATCTTCCTCTAGCCTTGTTCCTCTTTCAAGAGTTCCCTTGTGCTGCCTCAGTTGGATCTCCTTCACTTGACAGGGGGGTGCCCGAGCAGCGACCCTCCCCAGCTCTAGCCCAACTCCTACTTACCTGCCAGGTGAGATACTATGATCATGAAGGTGCTACTCCCAGGGCAAGGCTCACCCATTGCACTCTGGGTGTGCTGCTCCTGCAATTTCCCCAAATGTGGGACACTTGACTGCATAATTTGTGTTTCCCCTGGTCGGCTCTCGTATAATTCAGATCTCTTTGTCTCAGGTCTCTCTCCAGTATAGTTTGCTGTCTGTTTCCACTTCTCTTTTCTTGAGCCGCTCCCTTCTATGCCCTTGCGCACTATCCTGACTTCTCCCGTCTGCTTACTTTGTGCCTTCCAATGCACAATGCAAACTACAGGTAGTGCTGCAGGGCCCACACCCTTTTACTTGCCTTACAGAGCAGCTCTGGGGCTGTTACAGTGCCCAGCTGCTGCAAGAAATCAGCTTGAATGCTTCAGGGGCTGGGGCATAGCCAACATGAGCCCCACACCGAAGGAGGGTGGAGGTGTTTAATGCGAACTAGAGGTCATCCAAGCGCCGCAAAAGGCCGCCATGCCCTGCACGCCCCTTTTCTCTTTTTTGATATGCAGACGAGGGTTGAAGCCAACTTTGACCCACTGCTTGGATGGCATTACCATATGCAAATCAATCTGCTGCAGGCCTTCCCCCAGGAATGCTTGCACTAGTTGTTGCATTTGGTTTGTTGTTTGGGGGTGCTTCAGTATTAGGCAGCCTTCTGCCCTCCCATGTTCATCTGAAAATATGTGTTCTCCCTGCAGTTGTTGTCCCCAGATGAGAGTTCCCTTGTGCTGCCTCAGTTGAATCTCCTTTACTTGACAGAGATGTGCCTGAGCAGCGGCCCTCCCCAGCCCTATCCCAAATCATACTTATTTTGCATAGGAGATACCATGGTCATGAAGATTGTTCTCCCAGGGTGAGGTTCATTCATTGCATTCTGGGTATGCTGACCCCTGTGATTTCCCCAAATGTGGGAAACTCAACTGCATTATTTGTGGTAGTGGGGGACTGTGTTTGTGCTTTCCTCTGGTCAGCTCTGGTAAAAGTCAGATTTCTTTGTCTCAGATCTTCCTCTAGCCTTGTTCTTCTTTCGAGAGTTCCCTTGTGCTGCCTCAGTTGGATCTCCTTCACTTGACAGGGGGGTGCACGAGCAGCGACCCTCCCCAGCTCTAGCCCAACTCCTATTTACCTGCCAGGTGAGATACTATGATCAGGAAGGTGCTTCTCCCAGGGCAAGGCTCACCCATTGCACTCTGGGTGTGCTGCTCCTGCGATTTCCCCAAATGTGGGACACTTGACAGCATAATTTGTGTTTCCTCTGGTCGGCTCTCATATAATTCAGATCTCTTTGTCTCAGGTCTTTCTCCAGCCTAGTTTGCTGTCTGTTTCCACTTCTCTTTTCTTGAGCCGCTCCCTTCTATGCCCTTGCGCACTATCCTGACCTCTCCCGTCTGCTTACTCTGTGCCTTCCAACGCACAATGCATACTACAGGTAGTGCTGCAGGGCCCACACCCTTTTACATGCTTTACAGAGCAGCTCTGGAGCTGTTACAGTGCCCAGCTGCTGCAAGAAATCATCTTGAATGCTTCAGTGGCTGGGGCATAGCCAACATGAGCCCCACACCGAAGGAGGGTGGAGATGTTTAATGCGAATTAGGGGTCATCCAAGCGCCACAAAAGGACGCCATGCCCTGCACATCCCTTTTTTCTTTTCATATGCAGACGAGGGTTGAAGCCAACTTTGACCCACTGCTTGGATGACATCACCATATGCAAAACCATCTGCTGCAGGCCTTCCCCCAGGAATGCTTGCACTAGTTGTTGCATTTGGTTTGTTGTTTGGGGGTGCTTCAGTATTAGGCAGCCTTCTGCCCTCCCATGTTCATCTGAAAATATGTGTTCTCCCTGCAGTTGTTGTCCCCAGATGAGAGTTCCCTTGTGCTGCCTCAGTTGAATCTCCTTTACTTGACAGAGATGTGCCTGAGCAGCGGCCCTCCCCAGCCCTATCCCAAATCATACTTATTTTGCATAGGAGATACCATGGTCATGAAGATTGTTCTCCCAGGGTGAGGTTCATTCATTGCATTCTGGGTATGCTGACCCCTGTAATTTCCCCAAATGTGGGAAACTCAACTGCATTATTTGTGGTAGTGGGGGACTGTGTTTGTGCTTTCTTCTGGTCAACTCTGGTAAAAATCAGATTTCTTTGTCTCAGATCTTCCTCTAGCCTTGTTCCTCTTTCGAGAGTTCCCTTGTGCTGCCTCAGTTGGATCTCCTTCACTTGACAGGGGGGTACCCGAGCAGCGACCCTTCGCAGCTCTAGCCCAACTCCTACTTACCTGCCAGGTGAGATACTATGATCATGTAGGTGCTTCTCCCAGGGCAAGGCTCACCCATTGCACTCTGGGTGTGCTGCCCCTGTGATTTCCCCAAATGTGGGAAACTTGACTGCATAATTTGTGTTTCCCCTGGTCGGCTCTCGTATAATTCAGATCTCTTTGTCTCAGGTCTCTCTCCAGCCTAGTTTGCTGTCTGTTTCCACTTCTCTTTTCTTGAGCCGCTCCCTTCTATGCCCTTGCGCACTATCCTGACTTCTCCCGTCTGCTTACTTTGTGCCTTCCAACACACAATGCAAACTACAGGTAGTGCTGCAGGGCCCACACCCTTTTACTTGCCTCACAGAGCAGCTCTGGAGCTGTTACAGTGCCCAGCTGCTGCAAGAAATCAGCTTGAATGCTTCAGGGGCTGGGGCATTGCCAACATGAGCCCCACACCGAAGGAGGGTGGGGGTGTTTAATGCGAACTAAGGGTCACCCAAGCGCCGCAAAAGGCCGCCATGCCCTGCACGCCCCTTTTCTCTTTTCATATGCAGACGAGGGTTGAAGCCAACTTTGACCCACTGCTTGGATGGCATTACCATATGCAAATCAATCTGCTGCAGGCCTTCCCCCAGGAATGCTTGCACTAGTTGTTGCATTTGGTTTGTTGTTTGGGGGTGCTTCAGTATTAGGCAGCCTTCTGCCCTCCCATGTTCATCTGAAAATATGTGTTCTCCCTGCAGTTGTTGTCCCCAGATGAGAGTTCCCTTGTGCTGCCTCAGTTGAATCTCCTTTACTTGACAGAGATGTGCCTGAGCAGCGGCCCTCCCCAGCCCTATCCCAAATCATACTTATTTTGCATAGGAGATACCATGGTCATGAAGATTGTTCTCCCAGGGTGAGGTTCATTCATTGCATTCTGGGTATGCTGACCCCTGTGATTTCCCCAAATGTGGGAAACTCGACTGCATTATTTGTGGTAGTGGGGGACTGTGTTTGTGCTTTCCTCTGCTCAGCTCTGGTAAAAGTCAGATTTCTTTGTCTCAGATCTTCCTCTAGCCTTGTTCTTGTTTCGAGAGTTCCCTTGTGCTGCCTCAGTTGGATCTCCTTCACTTGACAGGGGGGTGCCCGAGCAGCGACCCTCCCCAGCTCTAGCCCAACTCCTACTTACCTGCCAGGTGAGATACTATGATCAGGAAGGTGCTTCTCCCAGGGCAAGGCTCACCCATTGCACTCTGGGTGTGCCGCTCCTGCGATTTCCCCAAATGTGGGAAACTTGACTGCATAATTTGTGTTTCCTCTGGTCGGCTCTCGTATAATTCAGATCTCTTTGTCTCAGGTCTTTCTCCAGCCTAGTTTGCTGTCTGTTTCCACTTCTCTTTTCTTGAGCCGCTCCCTTCTATGCCCTTGCGCACTATCCTGACCTCTCCCGTCTGCTTACTTTGTGCCTTCCAACGCACAATGCATACTACAGGTAGTGCTGCAGGGCCCACACCCTTTTACATGCTTTACAGAACAGCTCTGGAGCTGTTACAGTGCCCAGCTGCTGCAAGAAATCATCTTGAATGCTTCAGGGGCTGGGGCATAGCCAACATGAGCCCCACACCGAAGGAGGGTGGAGATGTTTAATGTGAATTAGGGGTCATCCAAGCACCACAAAAGGACGCCATGCCCTGCACATCCCTTTTTTCTTTTCATATGCAGACGAGGGTTGAAGCCAACTTTGACCCACTGCTTGGATGACATCACCATATGCAAATCCATCTGCTGTAGGCCTTCCCCCAGGAATGCTTGTACTAGTTGTTGCATTTGGTTTGTTGTTTGGGGGTGCTTCAGTATTAGGCAGCCTTCTGCCCTCCCATGTTCATCTGAAAATATGTGTTCTCCCAGCAGTTGTTGTCCCCAGATGAGAGTTCCCTTGTGCTGCCTCAGTTGAATCTCCTTTACTTGACAGAGATGTGCCTGAGCAGCGGCCCTCCCCAGCTCTATCCCAAATCATACTTATTTTGCATAGGAGATACCATGGTCATGAAGATTGTTCTCCCAGGGTGAGGTTCATTCATTGCATTCTGGGTATGCTGACTCCTATGATTTCCCCAAATGTGGGAAACCCGACTGCATTATTTGTGGTAGTGGGGGACTGTGTTTGTGCTTTCCTCTGGTCAGCTCTGGTAAAAGTCAGATTTATTTGTCTCAGATCTTCCTCTAGCCTTGTTCTTCTTTCGAGAGTTCCCTTGTGCTGCCTCAGTTGGATCTCCTTCACTTGACAGGGGGGTGCCCTAGCATCAACCCTCCCCAGCTCAAGCCCAACTCCTACTTACCTGCCAAGTGAGATACTATGATCATGAAGGTGCTTCTCCCAGGGCAAGGCTCACCCATTGCACTCTGGGTGTGCTGCTCCTGCGATTTCCCCAAATGTGGGAAACTTGACTGCATAATTTGTGTTTCCCCTGGTCAGCTCTCGTATAATTCAGATCTGTTTGTCTCAGGTCTCTCTCCAGCCTAGTTTGCTGTCTGTTTCAACTTCTCTTTTCTTGAGCCGCTCCCTTCTATGCCCTTGCGCATTATCTTGACTTCTCCCATCTGCTTACTTTGTGCCTTCCAATGCACAATGCGAACTACAGGTAGTGCTGCAGGGCCCACACCCTTTTACTTGCCTTACAGAGCAGCTCTGGAGCTATTACAGTGCCCAGCTGCTGCAAGTAATCAGCTTGAATGCTTCATGGGCTGGGGCATAGCCAACATGAGCCCCACACCGAAGTAGGGTGGAGGTGTTTAATGCGAACTAGGGGTCATCCAAGCGCCGCAAAAGGCCGCCATGCCCTGCACGCCCCTTTTCTCTTTTCATATGCAGACGAGGGTTGAAGCCAACTTTGACCCACTGCTTGGATGACATCACCATATGCAAATCCATCTGCTGCAGGCCTTCCCCCAGGAATGCTTGTACTAGTTGTTGCATTTGGTTTGTTGTTTGGGGGTGCTTCAGTATTAGGCAGCCTTCTGCCCTCCCATGTTCATCTGAAAATATGTGTTCTCCCTGCAGTTGTTGTCCCCAGATGAGAGTTCCCTTGTGCTGCCTCAGTTGAATCTCCTTTACTTGACAGAGATGTGCCTGAGCAGCGGCCCTCACCAGCCCTATCCCAAATCATACTTATTTTGCATAGGAGATACCATGGTCATAAAGATTGTTCTCCCAGGGTGAGGTTCATTCATTGCATTCTGGGTATGCTGACCCCTGTGATTTCCCCAAATGTGGGAAACTCGACTGCATTATTTGTGGTAGTGGGGGACTGTGTTTGTGCTTTCCTCTGGTCAGCTCTGGTAAAAGTCAGATTTCTTTGTCTCAGATCTTCCTCTAGCCTTGTTCCTCTTTCAAGAGTTCCCTTGTGCTGCCTCAGTTGGATCTCCTTCACTTGACAGGGGGGTGCCCGAGCAGCGACCCTCCCCAGCTCTAGTCCAACTCCTACTTACCTGCCAGGTGAGATACTATGATCATGAAGGTGCTACTCCCAGGGCAAGGCTCACCCATTGCACTCTGGGTGTGCTGCTCCTGCAATTTCCCCAAATGTGGGACACTTGACTGCATAATTTGTGTTTCCCCTGGTCGGCTCTCGTATAATTCAGATCTCTTTGTCTCAGGTCTCTCTCCAGTATAGTTTGCTGTCTGTTTCCACTTCTCTTTTCTTGAGCCGCTCCCTTCTATGCCCTTGCGCACTATCCTGACTTCTCCCGTCTGCTTACTTTGTGCCTTCCAATGCACAATGCAAACTACAGGTAGTGCTGCAGGGCCCACACCCTTTTACTTGCCTTACAGAGCAGCTCTGGAGCTGTTACAGTGCCCAGCTGCTGCAAGAAATCAGCTTGAATGCTTCAGGGGCTGGGGCATAGCCAACATGAGCCCCACACCGAAGGAGGGTGGAGGTGTTTAATGCGAACTAGAGGTCATCCAAGCGCCGCAAAAGGCCGCCATGCCCTGCACGCCCCTTTTCTCTTTTTTGATATGCAGACGAGGGTTGAAGCCAACTTTGACCCACTGCTTGGATGGCATTACCATATGCAAATCAATCTGCTGCAGGCCTTCCCCCAGGAATGCTTGCACTAGTTGTTGCATTTGGTTTGTTGTTTGGGGGTGCTTCAGTATTAGGCAGCCTTCTGCCCTCCCATGTTCATCTGAAAATATGTGTTCTCCCTGCAGTTGTTGTCCCCAGATGAGAGTTCCCTTGTGCTGCCTCAGTTGAATCTCCTTTACTTGACAGAGATGTGCCTGAGCAGCGGCCCTCCCCAGCCCTATCCCAAATCATACTTATTTTGCATAGGAGATACCATGGTCATGAAGATTGTTCTCCCAGGGTGAGGTTCATTCATTGCATTCTGGGTATGCTGACCCCTGTGATTTCCCCAAATGTGGGAAACTCAACTGCATTATTTGTGGTAGTGGGGGACTGTGTTTGTGCTTTCCTCTGGTCAGCTCTGGTAAAAGTCAGATTTCTTTGTCTCAGATCTTCCTCTAGCCTTGTTCTTCTTTCGAGAGTTCCCTTGTGCTGCCTCAGTTGGATCTCCTTCACTTGACAGGGGGGTGCACGAGCAGCGACCCTCCCCAGCTCTAGCCCAACTCCTATTTACCTGCCAGGTGAGATACTATGATCAGGAAGGTGCTTCTCCCAGGGCAAGGCTCACCCATTGCACTCTGGGTGTGCTGCTCCTGCGATTTCCCCAAATGTGGGACACTTGACGGCATAATTTGTGTTTCCTCTGGTCGGCTCTCATATAATTCAGATCTCTTTGTCTCAGGTCTTTCTCCAGCCTAGTTTGCTGTCTGTTTCCACTTCTCTTTTCTTGAGCCGCTCCCTTCTATGCCCTTGCGCACTATCCTGACCTCTCCCGTCTGCTTACTTTGTGCCTTCCAACGCACAATGCATACTACAGGTAGTGCTGCAGGGCCCACACCCTTTTACATGCTTTACAGAGCAGCTCTGGAGCTGTTACAGTGCCCAGCTGCTGCAAGAAATCATCTTGAATGCTTCAGGGGCTGGGGCATAGCCAACATGAGCCCCACACCGAAGGAGGGTGGAGATGTTTAATGCGAATTAGGGGTCATCCAAGCGCCACAAAAGGACGCCATGCCCTGCACATCCCTTTTTTCTTTTCATATGCAGACGAGGGTTGAAGCCAACTTTGACCCACTGCTTGGATGACATCACCATATGCAAAACCATCTGCTGCAGGCCTTCCCCCAGGAATGCTTGCACTAGTTGTTGCATTTGGTTTGTTGTTTGGGGGTGCTTCAGTATTAGGCAGCCTTCTGCCCTCCCATGTTCATCTGAAAATATGTGTTCTCCCTGCAGTTGTTGTCCCCAGATGAGAGTTCCCTTGTGCTGCCTCAGTTGAATCTCCTTTACTTGACAGAGATGTGCCTGAGCAGCGGCCCTCCCCAGCCCTATCCCAAATCATACTTATTTTGCATAGGAGATACCATGGTCATGAAGATTGTTCTCCCAGGGTGAGGTTCATTCATTGCATTCTTGGTATGCTGACCCCTGTGATTTCCCCAAATGTGGGAAACTCAACTGCATTATTTGTGGTAGTGGGGGACTGTGTTTGTGCTTTCTTCTGGTCAACTCTGGTAAAAATCAGATTTCTTTGTCTCAGATCTTCCTCTAGCCTTGTTCCTCTTTCGAGAGTTCCCTTGTGCTGCCTCAGTTGGATCTCCTTCACTTGACAGGGGGGTGCCCGAGCAGCGACCCTTCGCAGCTCTAGCCCAACTCCTACTTACCTGCCAGGTGAGATACTATGATCATGTAGGTGCTTCTCCCAGGGCAAGGCTCACCCATTGCACTCTGGGTGTGCTGCCCCTGTGATTTCCCCAAATGTGGGAAACTTGACTGCATAATTTGTGTTTCCCCTGGTCGGCTCTCGTATAATTCAGATCTCTTTGTCTCAGGTCTCTCTCCAGCCTAGTTTGCTGTCTGTTTCCACTTCTCTTTTCTTGAGCCGCTCCCTTCTATGCCCTTGCGCACTATCCTGACTTCTCCCGTCTGCTTACTTTGTGCCTTCCAACACACAATGCAAACTACAGGTAGTGCTGCAGGGCCCACACCCTTTTACTTGCCTCACAGAGCAGCTCTGGAGCTGTTACAGTGCCCAGCTGCTGCAAGAAATCAGCTTGAATGCTTCAGGGGCTGGGGCATTGCCAACATGAGCCCCACACCGAAGGAGGGTGGGGGTGTTTAATGCGAACTAAGGGTCACCCAAGCGCCGCAAAAGGCCGCCATGCCCTGCATGCCCCTTTTCTCTTTTCATATGCAGACGAGGGTTGAAGCCAACTTTGACCCACTGCTTGGATGGCATTACCATATGCAAATCAATCTGCTGCAGGCCTTCCCCCAGGAATGCTTGCACTAGTTGTTGCATTTGGTTTGTTGTTTGGGGGTGCTTCAGTATTAGGCAGCCTTCTGCCCTCCCATGTTCATCTGAAAATATGTGTTCTCCCTGCAGTTGTTGTCCCCAGATGAGAGTTCCCTTGTGCTGCCTCAGTTGAATCTCCTTTACTTGACAGAGATGTGCCTGAGCAGCGGCCCTCCCCAGCCCTATCCCAAATCATACTTATTTTGCATAGGAGATACCATGGTCATGAAGATTGTTCTCCCAGGGTGAGGTTCATTCATTGCATTCTGGGTATGCTGACCCCTGTGATTTCCCCAAATGTGGGAAACTCGACTGCATTATTTGTGGTAGTGGGGGACTGTGTTTGTGCTTTCCTCTGCTCAGCTCTGGTAAAAGTCAGATTTCTTTGTCTCAGATCTTCCTCTAGCCTTGTTCTTGTTTCGAGAGTTCCCTTGTGCTGCCTCAGTTGGATCTCCTTCACTTGACAGGGGGGTGCCCGAGCAGCGACCCTCCCCAGCTCTAGCCCAACTCCTACTTACCTGCCAGGTGAGATACTATGATCAGGAAGGTGCTTCTCCCAGGGCAAGGCTCACCCATTGCACTCTGGGTGTGCCGCTCCTGCGATTTCCCCAAATGTGGGAAACTTGACTGCATAATTTGTGTTTCCTCTGGTCGGCTCTCGTATAATTCAGATCTCTTTGTCTCAGGTCTTTCTCCAGCCTAGTTTGCTGTCTGTTTCCACTTCTCTTTTCTTGAGCCGCTCCCTTCTATGCCCTTGCGCACTATCCTGACCTCTCCCGTCTGCTTACTTTGTGCCTTCCAACGCACAATGCATACTACAGGTAGTGCTGCAGGGCCCACACCCTTTTACATGCTTTACAGAACAGCTCTGGAGCTGTTACAGTGCCCAGCTGCTGCAAGAAATCATCTTGAATGCTTCAGGGGCTGGGGCATAGCCAACATGAGCCCCACACCGAAGGAGGGTGGAGATGTTTAATGTGAATTAGGGGTCATCCAAGCGCCACAAAAGGACGCCATGCCCTGCACATCCCTTTTTTCTTTTCATATGCAGACGAGGGTTGAAGCCAACTTTGACCCACTGCTTGGATGACATCACCATATGCAAATCCATCTGCTGTAGGCCTTCCCCCAGGAATGCTTGTACTAGTTGTTGCATTTGGTTTGTTGTTTGGGGGTGCTTCAGTATTAGGCAGCCTTCTGCCCTCTCATGTTCATCTGAAAATATGTGTTCTCCCAGCAGTTGTTGTCCCCAGATGAGAGTTCCCTTGTGCTGCCTCAGTTGAATCTCCTTTACTTGACAGAGATGTGCCTGAGCAGCGGCCCTCCCCAGCTCTATCCCAAATCATACTTATTTTGCATAGGAGATACCATGGTCATGAAGATTGTTCTCCCAGGGTGAGGTTCATTCATTGCATTCTGGGTATGCTGACTCCTATGATTTCCCCAAATGTGGGAAACTCGACTGCATTATTTGTGGTAGTGGGGGACTGTGTTTGTGCTTTCCTCTGGTCAGCTCTGGTAAAAGTCAGATTTATTTGTCTCAGATCTTCCTCTAGCCTTGTTCTTCTTTCGAGAGTTCCCTTGTGCTGCCTCAGTTGGATCTCCTTCACTTGACAGGGGGGTGCCCTAGCATCAACCCTCCCCAGCTCAAGCCCAACTCCTACTTACCTGCCAAGTGAGATACTATGATCATGAAGGTGCTTCTCCCAGGGCAAGGCTCACCCATTGCACTCTGGGTGTGCTGCTCCTGCGATTTCCCCAAATGTGGGAAACTTGACTGCATAATTTGTGTTTCCCCTGGTCAGCTCTCGTATAATTCAGATCTGTTTGTCTCAGGTCTCTCTCCAGCCTAGTTTGCTGTCTGTTTAAACTTCTCTTTTCTTGAGCCGCTCCTTTCTATGCCCTTGCGCACTATCCTGACTTCTCCCGTCTGCTTACTTTGTGCCTTCCAACGCACAATGCGAACTACAGGTAGTGCTGCAGGGCCCACACCCTTTTAGTTGCCTTACAGAGCAGCTCTGGAGCTGTTACAGTGCCCAGCTGCTGCAAGAAATCAGCTTGAATGTTCTTCGTTGATTGATGGAAGAAACATCTTACAAAAACTCTCCAGATTATTGACTTTTTAAAGCTTTTCTAGGAAACGTTCTAGATGAATGCTTATTAGCGTTTGTCAGAATGTAAGTTTGCAAAGTGTCACTGTGGCGCAATCAGTTAGCGTGTTCGGTTATTATCCAAAAGGTTGGTGGTTCAATCCCACCCAGGGACGTAATTTACCTTGTTATCAGATTTTGGTGATCTTTAAGTAGACAAGTCAAAATTTCAAACCCCCTCTTGTGGTGTAGGGTACCTGGCCTTCTCTGATGTAATCAGAGTTAGATTTGATTAAGTGATTTTATAAAAAAAAACAGCTAGGAAGCACAATTTAGCAGTGGGTTGCAGAGAAAAAAAAATATGCTGGCAAAAAAATCCAATTGAGTGATTAAACAGCTCTTCATTTTCTGGCTTTATTTTTATGCTAACAAATTTGTTCTCTGAAAAGTGTCCACAAAGCCAAGTATCTGATTAACACCTTTGTAGGGATGGTTTTTCACCTATTACTAAATTAAACTTGCTTCATTGGAAAGGCAGCAAGATGCATCGTCATTTCAATATCTACTGAAATAATACAGGTTGACACCAGGAAACATTAACGCCACTGCATCCTTGCTGCTTTCTCATGTGGAAGTCTGTTTAATGTGAAAACAAGGTGATATCTAATTAGCATACAGGTAAGGAATTAAGAAAATCTTTATTTAAGGGTGAAGATGTTTCTCACAAAATCGTTGCCCCAATGCATCATTGAAATTCAAGCTGGAAAGATGATTTTAATATATCACTTGTACATTTTGTATTGCTCTTCTGGTGACAATGTAGTTTGTTTTTGTCAATTACCATTTTAATAATAGGGTAAAGAAAATTAAGTGGATTTTTGAAAGAAAACAATACTGTCAATATACTATTAAACAAATTAAAATGGTAAAAGTTATTGTACTTTAAGTAAAAATAAAAGAGCTAAAATATCAATCCCAATTTTGGATTACTTTAATTAAAAAAAAATGCATATAGCAGAGGGTAGTTTCAATCTGCCTACCTCTGGGTTATCGGCCCAGCATGCTTCCATTGCAGTACTCTGCTGCACATGTAAGTGCAAGAGATCCTGAAGCACTCACTCATCATGGGAAAGTACCAATGTGTTTCTTCGTTGGTTGATGGAAGAAACATCTTACAAAAACTCTCCAGATTATTGACTTTTTAAAGTTTTTCTAGGAAACGTTCTAGATGAATGCTTATTAGCCTTTGTCAGTATGAACTTTTTGCAAAGTGTCTCTGTGGCGCAATCGGTTAGTGTGTTTGGCTATTAACCAAAAGGTTGGTGGTTCAATCCCACCCAGGGATGTAATTGACCTTGTGATCAGATTTTGGTGATATTTAAGTAGACAAGTCAAAATTTCAAACCCCCGGTTATGGTGTGGGTACCTGGCCTTCCCTGATGTAATCAGAGTTAGATTTGATTCAGTGATTTTATAAAAACAGCTAGGAAGCACAATTTAGCGGTAGGTTGCAGAGAAAAAAAATATGCTGGCAGAAAAATCCAATTGAGTGATTAAACAGCTCTTCATTTTCTGGCTTTATTTTTATGCTAACAAATTTGTTCTCTGAAAAGTGTCCACAAAGCCAAGTCTCTGATTAACACCTTTGTAAGGATGGTTTTTCACCTATTACTAAATTAAACTTGCTTCATTGGAAAGGCAGCAAGATGCATCCTCATTTCAATGTCTACTGAAATAATACAGGTTGACACCAGGAAACATTAACGCCACTGCATCCTTGCTGCTTTCTCATGTGGAAGTCTGTTTAATGTGAAAACAAGGTGATATCTAATTAGCACACAGGTAAGGAATTAAGAAAATCTTTATTTAAGGGTGAAGATGTTTCTCACAAAATCGTTGCCCCAATGCATCATTGAAATTCAAGCTGGAAAGATGATTTTAATATATCACTTGTACATTTTGTATTGCTCTTCTGGTGACAATGTAGTTTGTTTTTGTCAATTACCATTTTAATAATAGGGTAAAGAAAATTAAGTGGATTTTTGAAAGAAAACAATACTGTCAATATACTATTAAAACAAATTAAAATGGTAAAAGTTATTGTACTTTAAGTAAAAATAAAAGAGCCAAAATATCAATCCCAGTTTTGGATTACTTTAATTAACAAAAAAAAATGCATATAGCAGAGGATAGTTTCAATCTGCCTACCTCTGGGTTATGGGCCCAGCATGCTTCCATTGCTGTACTCTGCTGCACATGTAAGTGCAAGAGATCCTGAAGCACTCACTCATCATGGGAAAGTACCAATGTGTTTCTTCGTTGGTTGATAGAAGAAACATCTTACAAAAACTCTCCAGATTATTGACTTTTTTAAGTTTTTCTAGGAAACGTTTTAGATGAATGCTTATTAGCATTTGTCAGTATGTACTTTTGCAAAGTGTCTCTGTGGCGCAATCAGTTAGTGTGTACGGCTATTAACCAAAAGGTTGGTGGTTCAATCCCACCCAGGGACGTAATTGACCTTGTTATCAGATTTTGGTGATCTTTAAGTAGACAAGTCAAATTTCATACCCCCTGTTATTGTGTAGGGTACCTGGCCTTCTCTGATGTAATCAGAGTTAGATTTGATTCAATGATTTTATAAAAACATCTAGGAAGCACAATTTAGCAGTGGGTTGCAGAGAAAAAGAAATATGCTGGCAAAAAAATCAAATTGCGTGATTAAACAGCTCTTCATTTTCTGGCTTTATTTTTATGCTAACAAATTTGTTCTCTGAAAAGTGTCCACAAAGCCAAGTCTCTGATTAACACCTTTGTAGGGATGGTTTTTCACCTATTACTAAATTAAACTTGCTTCATTGGAAAGGCAGCAAGATGCATCCTCATTTCAATGTCTACTGAAATAATACAGGTTGAAACCAGGAAACATTAACGCCACTGCATCCTTGCTGCTTTCTCATGTGGAAGTCTGTTTAATGTGAAAACAAGGTGATATCTAATTAGCACACAGGTAAGGAATTACGAAAATCTTTATTTAAGGGTGAAGATGTTTCTCACAAAATTGTTGCCCCAATGCATCATTGAAATTCAAGCTGGAAAGATGATTTTAATATATCACTTGTACATTTTGTATTGCTCTTCTGGTGACAATGTAGTTTTTTTTGTCAATTACCATTTTAATAATAGGGTAAAGAAAATTAAGTGGATTTTTGAAAGAAAACTATACTGTCAATATACTATTAAAACAAATTAAAATGGTAAAAGTTATAGTACTTTAAGTAAAAATAAAAGAGCAAAAATATCAATCCCAGTTTTGATTACTTAAATTAACAAAAAAAAATGCATATAGCAAAGGATAGTTTCAATCTGCCTACCTCTGGGTTATGGGTCCAGCATGCTTCCATTGCAGTACTCTGCTGCACATGTAAGTGCAAGAGATCCTGAAGCACTCACTCATCATGGGAAAGTACCAATGTGTTTATTCGTTGGTTGATGGAAGAAACATCTTACAAAAACTCTCCAGATTATTTATTTTTTAATGTTTTTCTAGGAAACGTTCTAGATGTATGCTTATTAGCCTTTGTCAGTATGAACTTTTTGCAAAGTGTCTCTGTGGCGCGATCGGTTAGTGTGTTCGACTATTAACCAAAAGGTTGGTGGTTCAATCCCACCCAGGGACGTAATTGACCTTGTGATCGGATTTTGGTGATATTTAAGTAGACAAGTCAAAATTTCAAACCCCCCCTTATTGTGTAGGCTACCTGGCCTTCTCTGATGTAATCAGAGTTAGATTTGATTCAGTGATTTTATAAAAAACAGCTAGGAAGCACAATTTAGCAGTGGGTTACAGAGAAAAAAAATATGCTGGCAGAAAAATCCAATTGAGTGATTAAACAGCTCTTCATTTTCTGGCTTTATTTTTATGCTAACAAATTTGTTCTCTGAAAAGTGTCCACAAAGCCAAGTCTCTGATTAACACCTTTGTAAGGATGGTTTTTCACCTATTACTAATTTAAACTTGCTTCATTGGAAAGGCAGCAAGATGCATCCTCATTTCAATGTCTACTGAAATAATACAGGTTGACACCAGGAAACATTAACGCCACTGCATCCTTGCTGCTTTCTCATGTGGAAGTCTGTTTAATGTGAAAACAAGGTGATATCTAATTAGCACACAGGTAAGGAATTAAGAAAATCTTTATTTAAGGGTGAAGATGTTTCTCACAAAATCGTTGCCCCAATGCATCATTGAAATTCAAGCTGGAAAGATGATTTTACTATATCACTTGTACATTTTGTATTGCTCTTCTGGTGACAATGTAGTTTGTTTTTGTCAATTACCATTTTAATAATAGGGTAAAGAAAATTAAGTGGATTTTTGAAAGAAAACAATACTGTCAATATACTATTAAAACAAATTAAAATGGTAAAAGTTATTGTACTTTAAGTAAAAATAAAAGAGCCAAAATATCAATCCCAGTTTTGGATTACTTTAATTAACAAAAAAAAAGCATATAGCAAAGGATAGTTTCAATCTGCCTACCTCTGGGTTATGGGCCCAGCATGCTTCCATTGCTGTACTCTGCTGCACATGTAAGTGCAAGAGATCCTGAAGCACTCACTCATCATGGGAAAGTACCAATGTGTTTCTTCGTTGGTTGATGGAAGAAACATCTTACAAAAACTCTCCAGATTATTGACTTTTTAAAGTTTTTCTAGGAAACGTTTTAGATGAATGCTTATTAGCCCTTGTCAGTATATACTTTTGCAATGTGTCTCTGTGGCGCAATTAGTTAGTGTGTACGGCTATTAACCAAAAGGTTGGTGGTTCAATCCCACCCAGGTACGTAA
This sequence comes from Pseudophryne corroboree, assembly GCF_028390025.1. Classification (NCBI taxonomy): domain Eukaryota; kingdom Metazoa; phylum Chordata; class Amphibia; order Anura; family Myobatrachidae; genus Pseudophryne; species Pseudophryne corroboree. The sequence continues at coordinate 34,026 of NW_026969074.1, forward strand.
TTGACCTTGTTATCAGATTTTGGTGATCTTTAAGTAGACAAGTCAAAATTTCAAACCCCCTGTTATGGTGTAGGGTACCTGGCCTTCTCTGATGTAATCAGAGTTAGATTTGATTCAGTGATTTTATAAAAACAGCTAGGAAGCACAATTTAGCAGTGGGTTGCAGAGAAAAAGAAATATGCTGGCAGAAAAATCCAATTGAGTGATTAAACAGCTCTTCATTTTCTGGCTTTATTTTTATGCTAACAAATTTGTTCTCTGAAAAGTGTCCACAAAGCAAAGTCTCTGATTAACACCTTTGTAGGGATGGTTTTTCACCTATTACTAAATTAAACTTGCTTCATTGGAAAGGCAGCAAGATGCATCCTCATTTCAATGTCTACTGAAATAATACAGGTTGACACCAGGAAACATTAACGCCACTGCATCCTTGCTGCTTTCTCATGTGGAAGTCTGTTTAATGCGAAAACAAGGTGATATCTAATTAGCACACAGGTAAGGAATTAAGAAAATCTTTATTTAAGGGTGAAGATGTTTCTCACAAAATCGTTGCCCCAATGCATCATTGAAATTCAAGCTGGAAAGATGATTTTAATATATCACTTGTACATTTTGTATTGCTCTTCTGGTGACAATGTAGTTTGTTTTTGTCAATTACCATTTTAATAATAGGGTAAAGAAAATTAAGTGGATTTTTGAAAGAAAACAATACTGTCAATATACTATTAAAACAAATTAAAATGGTAAAAGTTATTGTACTTTAAGTAAAAATAAAAGAGCCAAAATATCAATCCCAGTTTTGGATTACTTTAATTAACAAAAAAAAAGCATATAGCAAAGGATAGTTTCAATCTGCCTACCTCTGGGTTATGGGCCCAGCATGCTTCCATTGCTGTACTCTGCTGCACATGTAAGTGCAAGAGATCCTGAAGCACTCACTCATCATGGGAAAGTACCAATGTGTTTCTTCGTTGGTTGATAGAAGAAACATCTTACAAAAACTCTCCAGATTATTGACTTTTTTTAAGTTTTTCTAGGAAACGTTTTAGATGAATGCTTATTAGCATTTGTCAGTATGTACTTTTGTAAAGTGTCTCTGTGGCGCAATCAGTTAGTGTGTACGGCTATTAACCAAAAGGTTGGTGGTTCAATCCCACCCAGGGAAGTAATTGACCTTGTTATCAGATTTTGGTGATCTTTAAGTAGACAAGTCAAATTTCATACCCCCTGTTATTGTGTAGGGTACCTGGCCTTATCTGATGTAATCAGAGTTAGATTTGATTCAATGATTTTATAAAAACATCTAGGAAGCACAATTTAGCAGTGGGTTGCAGAGAAAAAGAAATATGCTGGCAAAAAAATCAAATTGCGTGATTAAACAGCTCTTCATTTTCTGGCTTTATTTTTATGCTAACAAATTTGTTCTCTGAAAAGTGTCCACAAAGCCAAGTCTCTGATTAACACCTTTGTAGGGATGGTTTTTCACCTATTACTAAATTAAACTTGCTTCATTGGAAAGGCAGCAAGATGCATCCTCATTTCAATGTCTACTGAAATAATACAGGTTGAAACCAGGAAACATTAACGCCACTGCATCCTTGCTGCTTTCTCATGTGGAAGTCTGTTTAATGTGAAAACAAGGTGATATCTAATTAGCACACAGGTAAGGAATTACGAAAATCTTTATTTAAGGGTGAAGATGTTTCTCACAAAATTGTTGCCCCAATGCATCATTGAAATTCAAGCTGGAAAGATGATTTTAATATATCACTTGTACATTTTGTATTGCTCTTCTGGTGACAATGTAGTTTTTTTTGTCAATTACCATTTTAATAATAGGGTAAAGAAAATTAAGTGGATTTTTGAAAGAAAACTATACTGTCAATATACTATTAAAACAAATTAAAATGGTAAAAGTTATTGTACTTTAAGTAAAAATAAAAGAGCAAAAATATCAATCCCAGTTTTGATTACTTAAATTAACAAAAAAAAATGCATATAGCAAAGGATAGTTTCAATCTGCCTACCTCTGGGTTATGGGTCCAGCATGCTTCCATTGCAGTACTCTGCTGCACATGTAAGTGCAAGAGATCCTGAAGCACTCACTCATCATGGGAAAGTACCAATGTGTTTATTCGTTGGTTGATGGAAGAAACATCTTACAAAAACTCTCCAGATTATTTATTTTTTAATGTTTTTCTAGGAAACGTTCTAGATGTATGTTTATTAGCCTTTGTCAGTATGTACTTTTTGCAAAGTGTCTCTGTGGTGCGATCGGTTAGTGTGTTCGACTATTAACCAAAAGGTTGGTGGTTCAATCCCACCCAGGGACGTAATTGACCTTATGATCAGATTTTGGTGATATTTAAGTAGACAAGTCAAAATTTCAAACCCCCTCTTATTGTGTAGGGTACCTGGCCTTCTCTGATGTAATCAGAGTTAGATTTGATTTAGTGATTTTATAAAAACAGCTAGGAAGCACAATTTAGCAGTGGGTTGCAGAGAAAAAGAAATATGCTGGCAGAAAAATCCAATTGAGTGATTAAACAGCTCTTCATTTTCTGGCTTTATTTTTATGCTAACAAATTTGTTCTCTGAAAAGTGTCCACAAAGCCAAGTCTCTGATTAACACCTTTGTAAGGATGGTTTTTCACCTATTACTAAATTAAACTTGCTTCATTGGAAAGGCAGCAAGATGCATCCTCATTTCAATGTCTACTGAAATAATACAGGTTGACACCAGGAAACATTAATGCCACTGCATCCTTGCTGCTTTCTCATGTGGAAGTCTGTTTAATGTGAAAACAAGGTGATATCTAATTAGCACACAGGTAAGGAATTAAGAAAATCTTTATTTAAGGGTGAAGATGTTTCTCACAAAATCGTTGCCCCAATGCATCATTGAAATTCAAGCTGGAAAGATGATTTTAATATATCACTTGTACATTTTGTATTGCTCTTCTGGTGACAATGTAGTTTGTTTTTGTCAATTACCATTTTAATAAAAGGGTAAAGAAAATTAAGTGGATTTTTGAAAGAAAACTATACTGTCAATATACTATTAAAACAAATTAAAATGGTAAAAGTTATTGTACTTTAAGTAAAAATAAAAGAGCAAAAATATCAATCCCAGTTTTGATTACTTAAATTAACAAAAAAAATGCATATAGCAAAGGATAGTTTCAATCTGCCTACTTCTGGTTTATGGGTCCAGCATGCTTCCATTGCAGTACTCTGCTGCACATGTAAGTGCAAGAGATCCTGAAGCACTTACTCATCATGGGAAAGTACCAATGTGTTTCTTCGTTGGTTGATGGAAGAAAAATCTTACAAAAACTCTCCAGATTATTGACTTTTTAAAGTTTTTCTAGGAAACGTTTTAGATGAATGCTTATTAGCCTTTGTCAGTATAGACTTTTGCAAAGTGTCTCTGTGGCACAATCAGTTAGTATGTACGGCTATTAACCAAAAGGTTGGTGGTTCAATCCCACCCAGGGACCTAATTGACCTTGTTATCAGATTTTGGTGATCTTTACATAGACAAGTCAAAATTTCAAACCCCCTGTTATAGTGTAGGGTACCTGGCCTTCTCTGATGTAATCAGAGTTAGATTTGATTCAGTGATTTTATAAAAACAGCTAGGAAGCACAATTTAGCAGTGGGTTGCAGAGAAAAAGAAATATGCTGGCAAAAAAATCCAATTGAGTGATTAAACAGCTCTTCATTTTCTGGCTTTATTTTTATGCTAACAAATTTGTTCTCTGAAAAGTGTCCACAAAGCCAAGTCTCTGATTAACACCTTTGTAGGGATGGTTTTTCACCTATTACTAAATTAAACTTGCTTCATTGGAAAGGCAGCAAGATGCATCCTCATTTCAATGTCTACTGAAATAATACAAGTTGACACCAGGAAACATTAACGCCACTGCATCCTTGCTGCTTTCTCATGTGGAAGTCTGTTTAATGTGAAAACAACGTGATATCTAATTAGCACACAGGTAAGGAATTAAGAAAATCTTTATTTAAGGGTGAAGATGTTTCTCACAAAATCGTTGCCCCAATGCATCATTGAAATTCAAGCTGGAAAGATGATTTTAATATATCACTTGTACATTTTGTATTGCTCTTCTGGTGACAATGTAGTTTGTTTTTGTCAATTACCATTTTAATAATAGGGTAAAGAAAATTAAGTGGATTTTTGAAAGAAAACAATACTGTCAATATACTATTAAAACAAATTAAAATGGTAAAAGTTATTGTACTTTAAGTAAAAATAAAAGAGCCAAAATATCAATCCCAGTTTTGGATTACTTTAACAAACAAAAAAATGCATATAGCAGAGGATAGTTTCAATCTGCCTACCTCTGGGTTATGGGCCCAGCATGCTTCCATTGCTGTACTCTGCTGCACATGTAAGTGCAAGAGATCCTGAAGCACTCACTCATCATGGGAAAGTACCAATGTGTTTCTTCGTTGGTTGATAGAAGAAACATCTTACAAAAACGCTCCAGATTATTGACTTTTTTAAGTTTTTCTAGGAAACGTTTTAGATGAATGCTTATTAGCATTTGTCAGTATGTACTTTTGCAAAGTGTCTCTGTGGCGCAATCAGTTAGTGTGTACGGCTATTAACCAAAAGGTTGGTGGTTCAATCCCACCCAGGGACGTAATTGACTTTGTTATCAGATTTTGGTGATCTTTAAGTAGACAAGTCAAATTTCATACCCCCTGTTATGGTGTAGGGTACCTGGCCTTCTCTGATGCAATCAGAGTTAGATTTGATTCAGTGATTTTATAAAAACATCTAGGAAGCACAATTTAGCAGTGGGTTGCAGAGAAAAAGAAATATGCTGGCAAAAAAAAACAAATTGCGTGATTAAACAGCTCTTCATTTTCTGGCTTTATTTTTATGCTAACAAATTTGTTCTCTGAAAAGTGTCCACAAAGCCAAGTCTCTGATTAACACCTTTGTAGGGATGGTTTTTCACCTATTACTAAATTAAACTTGCTTCATTGGAAAGGCAGCAAGATGTATCCTCATTTCAATGTCTACTGAAATAATACAGGTTGACACCAGGAAACATTAACGCCACTGCATCCTTGCTGCTTTCTCATGTGGAAGTCTGTTTAATGTGAAAACAAGGTGATATCTAATTAGCACACAGGTAAGGAATTAAGAAAATCTTTATTTAAGGGTGAAGATGTTTCTCACAAAATTGTTGACCCAATGCATCATTGAAATTCAAGCTGGAAAGATGATTTTAATATATCACTTGTACATTTTGTATTGCTCTTCTGGTGACAATGTAGTTTGTTTTTGTCAATTACCATTTTAATAATAGGGTAAAGAAAATGAAGTGGATTTTTGAAAGAAAACAATACTGTCAATATACTATTAAAACAAATTAAAATGGTAAAAGTTATTGTACTTTAAGTAAAAATAAAAGAGACAAAATATCAATCCCAGTTTTGGATTACTTTAATTAACAAAAAAAAATGCATATAGCAGAGGATAGTTTCAATCTGCCTACCTCTGGGTTATGAGCCCAGCATGCTTCCATTGCAGTACTCTGCTGCACATGTAAGTGCAAGAGATCCTGAAGCACTCACTCATCATGGGAAAGTACCAATGTGTTTCTTCGTTGGTTGATGGAAGAAACATCTTACAAAAACTCTCCAGATTATTGACTTTTTAAAGTTTTTCTAGGAAACGTTTTAGATTAATGCTTATTAGCCTTTGTCAGTACGGGCTTTTGCAAAGTGTCTCTGTGGCGCAATCAGTTAGTATGTACGGCTATTAACCATAAGGTTGGTGGTTCAATCCAACCCAGGGACCTAATTTCCCTTGTTATCAGATTTTGGTGATCTTTAAGTAGACAAGTCAAAATTTCAAACCCCCTGTTACGGTGTAGGGTACCTGGCCTTCTCTGATGTAATCAGAGTTAGATTTGATTCAGTGATTTTATAAAAACAGCTAGGAAGCACAATTTAGCAGTGGGTTGCAGAGAAAAAAAATATGCTGGCAGAAAAATCCAATTGAGTGATTAAACAGCTCTTCATTTTCTGGCTTTATTTTTATGCTAACAAATTTGTTCTCTGAAAAGTGTCCACAAAGCCAAGTCTCTGATTAACACCTTTGTAAGGATGGTTTTTCACCTATTACTAAATTAAACTTGCTTCATTGGAAAGGCAGCAAGATGCATCCTCATTTCAATGTCTACTGAAATAATACAAGTTGACACCAGGAAATATTAACGCCACTGCATCCTTGCTGCTTTCTCATGTGGAAGTCTGTTTAATATGAAAACAAGGTGATATCTAATTAGCACACAGGTAAGGAATTAAGAAAATCTTTATTTAAGGGTGAAGATGTTTCTCACAAAATCGTTGCCCCAATGCATCATTGAAATTCAAGCTGGAAAGATGATTTTAATATATCACTTGTACATTTTGTATTGCTCTTCTGGTGACAATGTAGTTTGTTTTTGTCAATTACCATTTTAATAATAGGGTAAAGAAAATTAAGTGGATTTTTGAAAGAAAACAATACTGTCAATATACTATTAAAACAAATTAAAATGGTAAAAGTTATTGTACTTTAAGTAAAAATAAAAGAGCCAAAATATCAATCCCAGTTTTGGATTACTTGAAATAACAAACAAAAAAATGCATATAGCAGAGGATAGTTTCAAGCTGCCTACCTCTGGGTTATGGGCCCAGCATGCTTCCATTGCTGTACTCTGCTGCACATGTAAGTGCAAGAGATCCTGAAGCACTCACTCATCATGGGAAAGTACCAATGTGTTTCTTCGTTGGTTGATAGAAGAAACATCTTACAAAAACTCTCCAGATTATTGACTTTTTTAAGTTTTTCTAGGAAACGTTTTAGATGAATGCTTATTAGCATTTGTCAGTATGTTGTTTTGCAAAGTGTCTCTGTGGCGCAATCAGTTAGTGTGTACGACTATTAACCAAAAGGTTGGTGGTTCAATCCCACCCAGGGACGTAATTGACCTTGTTATCAGATTTTGGTGATCTTTAAGTAGACAAGTCAAATTTCATACCCCCTGTTATGGTGTAGGGTACCTGGCCTTCTCTGATGTAATCAGAGTTAGATTTGATTCAGTGATTTTATAAAAACATCTAGGAAGCACAATTTAGCAGTGGGTTGCAGAGAAAAAGAAATATGCTGGCAAAAAAATCAAATTGCGTGATTAAACAGCTCTTCATTTTCTGGCTTTATTTTTATGCTAACAAATTTGTTCTCTGAAAAGTGTCCACAAAGCCAAGTCTCTGATTAACACCTTTGTAGGGATGGTTTTTCACCTATTACTAAATTAAACTTGCTTCATTGGAAAGGCAGCAAGATGTATCCTCATTTCAATGTCTACTGAAATAATACAGGTTGACACCAGGAAACATTAACGCCACTGCATCCTTGCTGCTTTCTCATGTGGAAGTCTGTTTAATGTGAACACAAGGTGATATCTAATTAGCACACAGGTAAGGAATTAAGAAAATCTTTATTTAAGGGTGAAGATGTTTCTCACAAAATTGTTGACCCAATGCATCATTGAAATTCAAGCTGGAAAGATGATTTTAATATATCACTTGTACATTTTGTATTGCTCTTCTGGTGACAATGTAGTTTGTTTTTGTCAATTACCATTTTAATAATAGGGTAAAGAAAATGAAGTGGATTTTTGAAAGAAAACAATACTGTACCCAGTGGAGACTGGGTGCTTTTCAGGAGCTCTCCTGAGCTTTCTGACAGAAAGTATTTTGTTAGGTTTTTAATTTTCAGGGAGCACTGCTGGCAACAGACTCCCTCATCGAGGGACTGAGGGGAGAGAAGCAGCCCTACTCTCTGAGTTGCAAGGTCCTGCTTCTTAGGCTACTGGACACCATTAGCTCCAGTGGGATTGGTACGCAGGATCTCACCCTCGCCGTCCGTCCCAGAGCCGCGCCGCCGTCCCCCTCGCAGAGCCGGAAGATAGAAGCCGGGTGAGTATGAGAAGAAAAGAAGACTTCAGAGGCGGCAGAAGACTTCATGATCTTCACTGAGGTAACGCACAGCACTGCAGCTGTGCGCCTTTGCTCCCATACACCTCACATACTCCGGTCACTGTAAGGGTGCAGGGCGCAGGGGGGGCGCCCTGGGCAGCAATATAAACCTCTTTCGCAAAAATATAACATATATACAGCTGGGCACTTTATATATGTATAAGCCCCCACCAATTTTACAGTTTAAGCGGGACAGAAGCCCGCCTCCGAGGGGGCGGGGCTTCTCCCTCAGCACTCACCAGCGCCATTTTTTCTCCACAGCACCGCTGAGAGGAAGCTCCCCGGACTCTACCCTGCTTATACCACGTTAGACAAGAGGGTTGAAAAGAGGAGGGGGGGGGGCACATAATTCGCAAATTACATACAGCAGCACTACTGGGCAAACATTAAGTTACTGTTTTATTCCTGGGTTATATAGCGCTGGGGGGTGTGCTGGCATACTCTCTCTCTGTCTCTCCAAAGGGCCTTGTGGGGAAACTGTCTTCAGAAAAAGCATTCCCTGTGTGTGAAGTGTGTCGGTACACGTGTGTCGACATGTCTGAGGAAGAAGGCTATATTAGAGAGGAGCGGGAGCAAATGAATGTGGTGTCTCCGCCGACAGCTGATTGGATGGATATGTGGAATGTTTTAAATGCTAGTGTAAACTCATTGCACAAAAGATTAGACAAGGCAGAAGCTTTGGGACAGTCAGGGTTTCAACCCATGCCTGATCCTATGTTGCAGGGACTGTCAGGGTCTCATAAGCGCCCACTATCCCAGATTGTTGACACAGATACCGACACGGATTCTGACTCCAGTGTCGATTACGATGATGCAAAGTTACAGCCAAAATTGGCAAAATCCATTCGATTTATGATTATGGCAATAAAAGATGTTTTGCACATCACAGAGGAACCCCGTCGCTGACAAGAGGGTACATATGTACAAGGGAAAGAAGCCTGAGGTAACCTTTCCCCCCTCACACGAGCTGAACGAGTTATGTGAAAAAGCTTGGGAATCTCCAGATAAAAGACTGCAGATTTCCAAAAGAATTCTTATGGCGTATCCTTTCCCATCAACGGATAGGTTACGATGGGAATCCTCCCCTAGGGTGGACAAAGCATTAACACGCTTATCCAAGAAGGTAGCCCTCCCGTCCCAGGATACAGCTACCCTCAAAGAGTGTGCTGACCGCAAACAGGAGATTACCCTGAAGTCCATTTATACACATTCAGGTACCTTACTCAGACCGGCAATTGCGTCGGCCTGGGTGTGTAGTGCTGTAGCGGCATGGACAAATACCTTATCTGAGGGGATGGATAGCCTAGACAAGGATACTATTTTATTGACCCTGGGGCATATAAGAGATGCTGTCCTATATATGTGTGTATGCAAACTACAGGTGGTGCTGCAGGGCCCACACCCTTTTACTTGTCTTGTAGAGCAGCTCTGAAGCTGTTACAGTGCCCAGCTGCTGCAAGAAATCAGCTTGAATGCTTCAGGGGCTTGGGCATGGCCAACATGAGCCCCACACCGAAGGAGGGTGGGGGTGTTTAATGCAAACTTGGGGTTATCCAAGCGCCGCAAAAGGCCGCCATGCCCTGCATGCCCCTTTTCTCTTTTCATATACAGATGAGGGTTCCAGCCAACTTTGGCCCATTGCTTGGATGACATCACCGTATGCAAATCCGTCTGCTGCAGACCTTCCCCCAGGAATGCTTGCAATAGTTGTTGCATATGGTTTAATGTCTGAGGGTGCTTCAGTATTAGGCAGCCTTCCGCCCTCCCATGTTCATCTGAAAAGATGTGGTCTCCCTGCAGTTGTTGTCCCCAGACGAGAGTTCCCTTGTGCTTCCTCAGTTAAATCTCCTTAACTTGACGGGGGTGTGCCCGAGCAGCCACCCTCCCCAGCCCTATCCCAACACATACTTATCTTGCATATGAGATCTCTTGATCATGAAGATAGTTCTCACAGGTTGAGGTTCATCCTGGACCCGCTCCCCGCTGGAGAGCGCTGATGGGGACAGCAGCGGGGCTTCAGCAGAAGGGTGAGTACGTGTGGCCAGAGACCTCCCTTCCCATGTGCAGGCCTGCAGAGTCTGCCGCGCAGGATGGGGCATGTGGCACTCTCCCTCCCAGGGGCTCTTCCAGATGTAGCTCCTCAGCAGTATTTTTCCCGGGCTGCGCGGCGCTCTCCCCGACTGGCATCCGCCCTGGAACACTGCCTTCCTCAACGCAACATCAGCAGGGGGCCCTGGCCTCATCACCATCCCAGGTCTTTCTCATGTATGTATCATGTATGTGTGTGTGATATATGTATGAATCATATATGTTTGTGATATATATATATATATATATGTATCTATCTATCTATCTATCTATCGTATGTGTGTGTGTGTATATATATGTATCTATAATGTATGTATGTATCTAACTTGTATGTATGTGTTCTATCTATCTATCCTATCTATCGTGTGTGTGATATATGTATGTATCTATCATGTATGTGTTATATGTATGTATCACACCTTCCTCTATACATATACATACATACATACACACACACACACACACACACACACACACACACACCTATATCTGTACGTACACTGACATACACACACCAACATCTATACATTAACACGCTGACCCCTAAACGTACACCAACGTACCCACACCTGCATCTATACCTACACATGCTGACACGTGGACGTACACCGGCTTACCCACATGTGAATCTATACATACATGTGCTGACACCTGGACATACACTGATGTACCCACACCTAACATCTATACATACACATGCTAACACCTGGACGTATACAGACGTACCCACATTTGCATCCATGCATATATAGATGTAGGTGTGTGTACGTCAGTGTACGTCCAGGTGTCAACGCGTGTATGTATAGATGCAGGTGTGGGTACGTCTGTGTATGTCCAGGTGTCAGAATGTGTATGTATAGATGCAGGTGTGGGAAGGTCAGTGTAGGTTCAGGTGTCAGCGCGTGTATGTATAGATGCAGGTGCTTGTATGTCCGGATGTCAGTGCATGTATGTATAGATGCAAGTGTGGGTACGTCGGTGTATGTCCATTTGTCAGCGCGTGTATATATAGATGCAGGTGCTTGTATGTTGGTGTATGTCCAGGTGTCAGCATGTGTATGTATAGATGCAGGTGTGGGAATGTTGGTGTATGTCCAGGTGTCAGGGCGTGTATGTATGGATATTAGGTGTGGGTACATCAGTGTATGTCCAGGTGTTAGCGCATGTATGTATAGATGTATATATACACACACATACGATAGATAGATAGATAGATAGATACATATTATAAGGGCTTGCCTACTGAGCGGTGTGGTACCCCCACACCTGAAGCGGGTGCGGGAGCGGCAGCGGCAGCCGGAGAAGACAGCTGTGCTGCACGGAAGAAGTCAGGCAGCAGCACCAGCGGGCTGAGGTGGGGAGGATCAGTATGGTCCCTTACGTGCGGCTCACATTCAGATCCATCCGGCTCCCTTCCCCTCCTCCCCTGCACCCTTAGCAGCCTGCCCCCACATCTCATTCACCCACCGCCGCAGACTCCTCCCCCACACGGTTATTATAATAAGGCCACCCCCCTACCCCCTTCCCTCCCTGCTGTGTGTCCAGCCACCCCCCCCCCTCACCTGCTGTGTGTCCGGCCTACCCCCCCCCCTCACCTGCTGTGTGTCCAGCCCCCCCCCTCACCTGCTGTGTGTCCAGCCCCCCCCCCCTCACCTGCTGTGTGTCCGGCCTACCCCCCCTCCCTGCTGTGTGTCCAGCCACCCCCCCTCACCTGCTGTGCGTCTGGCCTACCTCCCCCCCTCCCTGCTGTGTGTCCAGCCACCCCCCCCTCACCTGCTGTGCGTCTGGCCTACCCCCCCTCCCTGCTGTGTGTCCACCCCCCCCCCCTCACCTGCTGTGCGTCTGGCCTACCCCCCCCCTCCCTGCTGTTTGTCCGGCCTACCCCCCCCTCCCTGCTGTGTGTCCAGACCCCCCCCTCACCTGCTGTGTGTCCAGCCCCCCCCCCTCACCTGCTGTGTGTCCGGCCTACCCCCCCCTCCCTGCTGTTTGTCCGGCCACCCTCCCCTCCCCTGCTGTGTGTCCGGCGGCCTACCCCCCCCCCCTCCCTGCTGTGTGTCCGGCCTACCCCCCCCTCACCTGCTGTGTGTCCAGCCCCCCCCTCACCTGCTGTGTGTCCAGCCCCCCCCTCCTCCCCTGCTGTGTGTCCGGCCTACCCCCCCTCCCTGCTGTGTGTCCGGCCACCCTCCCCTCCCCTGCTGTGTGTCCGGCCACCCTCCCCTCCCCTGCTGTGTGTCCGGCCACCCTCCCCTCCCCTGCTGTGTGTCCGGCCACCCTCCCCTCCCCTGCTGTGTGTCCGGCCACCCTCCCCTCCCCTGCTGTGTGTCCGGCCTACCCCCCCCCTCACCTGCTGCGTGTCCAGCCCCCCCCTCACCTGCTGCGTGTCCAGCTCCCCCCTCACCTGCTGCGTGTCCAGCCCCCCCCCTCACCTGCTGCGTGGCCAGCCCCCCCCTCACCTGCTGTGTGTCCAGCCCCGCCCCCCTCACCTGCTGTGTGTCCAGCCCCCCCTCACCTGCTGTGTGTCCAGCCCCCCCCCCCTCACCTGCTGTGTCCAGCCCCCCCCCCTCACCTGCTGTGTGTCCAGCCCCCCCCAACTCACCTGCTGTGTGTCCAGCCACCCCCCCTCCCCTGCTGTGTGTCCGGCCTACCCCCCCCCCCCCCCCCGCTGTTTGTCCGGCCACCCTCCCCTCCCCTGCTGTGTGTCCTGCCTACCCCCCCTCCCTGCTGTGTGTCCAGCCCCCCCCCCCCTCACCTGCTGTGTGTCCGGCCTACCCTCCCCCCCTCCCCTCCCCTGCTGTTTGTCTGGCCACCATCCCCTCCCCTCCCTCTGTGTGTTCGGCAACTCCCCCCTCTTCCTGCTGTGTTCGGCCACCCCCTACCCCCTCCCCTCCCTGCCGTGTGTCCGGTCACCCTCCCCTCTCTGCTGTGTGTCCAGCCACCCCCCCCCCCTCTCTGCTGTGTGTCCGGCCACCCCCCCCAGACACGCAGCGCCTGACACACACAGACATGCAACGCCTGACACGCATACGCATATGCAGCGCCTGACACACACGCACACACACAGCACCTGACACACACGCACACACACAGCACCTGACACACACACACAGCACCTGACACTAACACGGACCTGACACACGCGCATACACTCACACGCAGCACCTGACACACACGCAGCACCTGACACACGCACACACAGACGCAGCACCTGACACTCACACGGACCTGACACACACGCACACACTCACACGCGGCGCCTGACGCACATAGACACGCGGCGCCTGGCGCACACGCGGCGCCTGACGCACACGCGGCGCCTGACGCAC
>NW_026969074.1:50000-55877 GCF_028390025.1 Pseudophryne corroboree
GGATCAGGTGAGTATAATTATCTTTTATTTTCAGGTACCCGTGGATTCTACTTGGAGAAGAGGACCGACTGCTTCGTGTCAACATAGGTAAGTATGTGTGTGTCGGCAGGTGTGAAATAAAGTTATACTTTCACGGTGTCTGTGTCCTGTTTTTATTTGGGTATTTTTTCCCCAGTAGAACTACAGGTACCAGCGGGCCCGTTTTTCTCCCGCATGCTGGTACTTGTGGTTCTCAAAGTACCAGATTGCGGGGGAGGCTTGCTGGGACTTGTAGTACTACTGGAAAAAACAATATTCTTTCAATTTTCTCAAGGCTATCAGCCTCCCATCCGCAGCCCTTGGATGGGGGGGACAGCCTCGGGCTTCACCCCTGGCCCTTGGGTGGCTGGGGGGGGGGGGCCCTTGATTGAAGGGGTCCCCACTCCCCCAGAGTACCCCGGCCAGGGGTGACTAGTTGGATATTTAATGCCACGGCCGCAGGGCACTGTATAAAAGTGACCCCCGGCTGTGGCATTATCTGTCCAGCTAGTGGAGCCCGATGCTGGTGTAAAAATAATGGGGGACCCTACTCTTTTTGTCCCCCGTATTTTTTGCACCAGCACCAGGCGCAGAGCCCGGAGCTGGTTTTAAAAATACGGGGGATCCCCTGTCCGTTTTTCCCCCGGATTTTTAGAACCAGGACCGGCTCGAAGAGCCCGAGGCTGGTTATGCTTTGGAGGGGGGACCCCACGCAATTTTTCTTTTCCGGGTTTTTCACATTCCATTTAAAAAATAATAATAATAATAATAATAATAATCTTTTAAAAAATATATAAATAATACTTGTGCCTCCAAAAAAGACAAACCAAGTACCTAATCCCTTCTAATATAAATAGATATGCTATTACCCCAAAAAAATATTATTTTTTATTAGATTCCGCCTGCAAAGTGTGGCGGATTGAAAATGACGAATTTACTGTTTAAAAGCACTGTTGTCGAATTTACAAACTTCAATTGAATATACTTTTGTTGAATTGCCGCATTTGTACCATTGCAGAAAAGTCGAATTTGTCAAATGTCGAATTTTAAAAAGTCGAATTTTGAAAGGATGCAAGAATAGGCCCCGCCCCCTTCTTCACATCAGCCGTCCCCTTCTACCCCTGTACCTTGCTCTCTCCTGTCTGTGCTCTCTCCCGTCTGTAGGACTAGGCCCCGCCCCCTTCTTACCCTCCAGTGACTGCTCTCTCCTGACAAGTGGACCAGGCCTGCCCCCTACACGCTGCTGGTGTCTTCATTGTTACTTGGTCTGGAGCTCCGTTGGGGAGAGAACTCACGTGAGCTCATTAAGAATGAGGAACTGGGATGTTTTAATTTTATTGTGAGTAGTGTAGTGTGGTGATGTAGTATGTTGTATGGGGGGTATAGTGTAACTATGAAGTGCAGCATATGGGAGGGCTATAGCATAGTGATGTAGTGTGGCATATGGGGGGTGGTAGCGCATAGGCGTGCGTACAGGGGGTGCCTGGTGCGCACAGGCACTCCCTAATGTCCAGCACCGCTGCACGCCACGCTTGCTGTGGCACAGTGATCGCTGAGTGTGTGATCGGTGGAGCCTAGCCTGTAGCTCATTTCCGTACCTCCCACCACCGCTGCGCCCGCCCCCCCTCTGCCTGCTGCTAATACTATGCTGAGTGCATTCGTCGGCGGCCTCACTGGGGGGACTGGTGTCACCTTGCAATGTGACGTGGTGATGTCCGCCTATGCTCTCCTCCCGCCCACCCGTGCTTTCCTCCCGCTGCGGTCTCTCAGTCCTAGTGTGCCGCGGCTGCCACACCACTAGCAGTGTTCCTCTAGGGGGGACTGGGAGCCGCCGGCAGACACATTCTGCTGAGACTTACTTGTCAGTGCGGGTTCCGGATGGCAGGCGGCGGGTGGGAGGGCAGACGGGGAGCAGGTGTCACAAGGAGTGTGTGGGTAACTAATTCACAATACTTCCGCTCAACGTGGCACTGCTGGTCCTTCATCTCCCATGTCTCTTCACCAGGTGGCGGGCGGCCCGGAAATTAAGTGATGTGTTGTGCAGCAGTCAGTGTGAAGTGACTGTGAGTAACACTGATGGTGCTGATGATGCTGCTGCAGAATCGGGAAGCAATTAATTCATAAATATAATGTACTCAGTGTATTATACATACATAAACATGTACATACGTGTATTTGTGTATACATGTATATACATGAGTGTGTGTGCATATATATATATATATATATATATATATATATATATACAGCCAGTTCCCAGGAACAAAAGTCCTCCCCCGCTTCCGCTAAGTCCACAGCATGACGCTGGGGCTCCACTGGTGGAGCCAGGTGCGGTGGGGGCCCGTCTCAAGTGCTTCAGCAATCAGTGGGCTTGCTCACAGGTGGATCCCTGGATTCTACAAGTAGTGTCTCAGGGATTCAAGCTGGAATTCGAGACGTCTCCCCCTCGCCGTTTCCTAAAATCTGCCTTGCCAACATCTCCCTTGGACAGGGAGGCTGTGATAGAGGCAAATTTACAAGCTGTATTTGCAGCAGGTGATAGTCAAGGTACCCCTCCTTCAACAAGGAAGGGGTTACTATTCCACAATGTTTGTGGTACCGAAACCGGACGGTTCGGTGAGACCCATTTTAAATTTTAAATCTTTGAACACGTATATAAAACGGTTCAAGTTCAAGATGGAATCGCTCAGGGCGGTTATCTCAAGCCTGGAGGAAGGGGATTACATGGTATCACTGGACATCAAGGATGCTTACCTGCATGTCCCCATTTACTCTCCTCACCAGGAGTACCTCAGATTTGTGGTACAGGACTGTCATTCTGCGGCGGGACTGCCGCATTCTAGATCAGTAAAAGCCCATTCCACGAGGAAGGTGGGCTCTTCTTGGGCGGCTGCCCGAGGGGTCTCTGCTTTACAACTTTGCCGAGCTGCTACTTGGTCGGGGTCAAACACATTTGCAAGATTTTACAAGTTTGACACCCTGGCTGAGGAGGACCTAGAGTTCGCTCATTCGGTGCTGCAGAGTCATCCGCACTCTCCCTCCCGTTTGGGAGCTTTGATATAATCCCCATGGTCCTTACGGAGTCCCAGCATCCACTTAGGACGTCAGAGAAAATAAGATTTTACTCACCGGTAAATCTATTTCTCGTAGTCCGTAGTGGATGCTGGGTGCCCATCCCAAGTACTTGTACATAGTTATTGTTAACAAAAGGGTTATTGTTGAGAGCCATCTGTGCAGAGGCTCCGTTGTTGTCATACTGTTAACTGGGTATAATATCACGAGTTGTACGGTGTGATTGGTGTGGCTGGTATGAGTCTTACCCGGGATTCAAAATCCTTCCTTAGTGTCAGCTCTTCCGGGCACAGTATCCTAACTGAGGTCTGGAGGAGGGTCATAGGGGGAGGAGCCAGTGCACACCAGGTAGTCCTAAAGCTCTCTTTAGTTGTGCCAAGTCTCCTGCGGAGCCGCTATTCCCCATGGTCCTTACGGAGTCCCAGCATCCACTACGGACTACGAGAAATAGATTTACCGGTGAGTAAAATCTTATTATATATATATATATATATATATATATATATATATATGACTTGGGGTTTGTTTTATTAGATAGAGCATGTCCCTGTGAAGTGCCTTTTGGGGTTGTGGTTTTTCAGAAAGTTACAGGTTTTTTTTAATTAAGAGAAATATGCCCCATTATAGAGATCGGGCATTTCAATTTGTTGCGCCTGCGCAGTGGCCGCCAGCAGGGGGTGTACTAGAGTGCCTTCTCTTGAGAGCCGCAATATGGCCGCCTTCTCCCCGGTTATTCTGTAAATAGGAAAATAACCTCACAGGTTCACATAGGGCAGAGTTGCCACTACTAGTGCAGGGCTGTAACTTACAGTACTAAGGAAAAGCCATATACTAAAGCGGCACGGTGACCTCACCCCTCTCAGAGACACCAGGGCGCAGCACACTGGTGCACACACCTGTTAGCTCAGGGCAGCACTATAGGACCCTCCTGTAATGCTGTGCTGGCGGCGTGTAGTGATCAGGGCACTGGGAGACTGGCTGGCTGGTCTCCGTCTCTGCTGCCTATAGAACTTCCACCTCTGTTATATATCAGGGCTGCTCTCCTGTTATGATTCCAATACTCTGGTCTGGGGATATCTTATAGCAAGGACCTGAGTACTGGAACGTAATGCTTGGAAACGGAGTGGGAACGGGAATATCCCCTGGCGCCCTATCTCCGTTGTCTCGTCCGTGCTGTCAGAAATCTCTTGCGAGACTATGGTTGCTTGGGCCCATGGCAGCCGCGTTTGAAGGGCGGATTACGTCTGCCCAACTCCGATGCCCCCTCAGGTCTTAATGGGAGACAAAGAGAAATCCGAGACAGGGTGATAACAAGGGGCCCTCTACTAAACAACAAAGCCAGGGGCTCAAAACTAACTTTAAACTAGAGTATGTGCGGAAAACCGCCAGGGAAAAGGACAACCAAAATACCCACTTGTCCACTCTTCTACCCGGCACCGGCGAGTTCCGGAGAGGAGTGTGGGAGCGTAAACCTCCGCAAATGCACCAACACAGAATACAAAATAAAGCGGCCTAGGCCGCAGCACGCGGCAGAGCCGCCACTCACGAAAACCACACGAGATCCTCTAGCGACTGTTGCGGGTAAATGAGGACTGGAAGACTCCTTGGGAAGAGATGACAACACTAAGATTCAGGAACTCTGAGGACAGGAATGACCGGACACAGCAGAACTGGAACAGACGTCAGCAAACCAAAGCAGCATGCAGGAAGCTATTACCGGCGTCTGTGTGAAGCACTGAGAAGGTATTTAGCAGGGAGTCCTTCAATCAGAAGTTCAGAGCCTGATTAGCACAATGCCGTGCAGCTGCCTTGCTGCACGACCAGAAGACAAGTGTGTGTGTGTAGTTCACTTGATTGACCCTGCAAGGGGAGCGCAGTCCGTCCGTGGCGTCCCCGTTGCTAGGGTCCAGGCGGCTCAGCGCGCCCGGCGTCCTAGCGTTGCTAGGGAGCCGGCGGCTAGCACGCTCGGCGTCCCTAGTTGCTAGGCGCCGGGCCGCGAGGACATCGCGGACCACGGCGCCTAACACCTGTGTGTTCTCTTCCTCTCCTACCTCACACTGGAACTGGCCGCCCAGAGAACGAGAGGGCAGCGGCTGACATCAGAGAGGGTGCAGCAATCTGTGTGGGCAGAGCCCCTCACAGCAAGGTGTCCTTATGCTGTGCCCCGTGTAATCACTGTGATCCATACAGACTCACCCTGGTATGCTCTCTATTATTTATTTTTTTACACTGCGGCATGCTCGAGGGAAGGGAGCAGGCACCACCCCACCGCCACTACTCCTCCGCCAGCATCACTGCCGAGCCGGTCAGTGTTCCGGCGGCAATGAGCAGTAGGCAGCCACCAGCAACAACAGTCAGGAAGCTGTTACTCCCGGCAGCAGTAGCGTCAAGCTGCAATTCAGCCAGCGGCACGATGATCCGGGAGACAGTGGCAGCACAGGGAAGCAGTACCCCCTCCAATCGCAGCACCAACTAGGAGAGTGAGGCAGCAACCTGCCCCCAGCAGCAGCACCACCCTGATGATAGGTAAGATGCATTTTGGTGTCACAAGAAGGTGGCCGGAGTAGTGGCTGGCTGTGGTCACACCCCGGGGAAAAGTGATAGTGATTTCAGTGTTCCCTTGCGCGGGGATTGGATGTGTAGATGTATGGAGGCTATGTATGTATAGATGTGAGCGGCAGTGTGCGGATGTATGAGAGCGGCAGTGTGCGGATGTATGAGAGCGGCAATGTACGGCTGTATAACTGCGTCGGTGTGCGGCTGTATGAGTGCGATGGTGTGCGGCTG
>NW_026969075.1:0-55790 GCF_028390025.1 Pseudophryne corroboree
CAGGCCCTTAGTAATTTAAAGTCTCAAAACACATACGGATTCTGGCCGAGTGGGTGCCTGTTAATCTACAGTATTTACAGTTCATAATTAAGTAGGAATGCAAAGGTGAAAAAGAACATTTAACAGTTTATACAGCTTACAGCATATCGCAACTATAGAGAATGACGCTGAACAGAATATTTTACCTCCATGGTTCATATTTAAGATTTTAATTTAGAGGTTTTAGTGGTCCTTTAAATTTTAAATCAGTTTCAGATTTCTATTGGAAACAAGAATAATTGAATTGTGATTCCACTGTGTATATTGTCTGAAAATCTGTAAGTTACCTAAAGTACAACCAAGAGTGACAGGGAAGAGTTTTGTATTTATATTCATTGGTTTTAATGATCGCACTTAAGTGTATAGAATTGTAAAAATGTCTCATTACAGAGTAATAAAACATTTGTATAATAAAATGTTAACATGGATGGTATGTTTTATTAACACCGCATTAACATTACATGGTGATAATGCAAGCCTAGCTTTTGTTGCAAACTAGCAAATATTGTTTTATTTATACAGTATGTAGTTAGTAAAATAAGGATAACATGGAAACTACAGCAATCTGTTTTCAACTAAAGCTTACCAACTTTTACTTTGCATGCTGAAACATGTGATTAAGCATTTAAATAATCAAACTTTTTCTTTGTTTAATTGCAGGCTACTGAGTAGAGGAGAATATGGGCCTTATTCAGATGTGGACAGAGCTGCGCTGCATTTCGGTACTTTGCACATGCGTCGGACCCATACTGCGCATGTGAACAATGTTCCATTGAAGGCTATATAAGCCTTGAGGGACATTAATCAGACTTTTTGTTGTGGAATGGAGAGTTGAACACCAATAATTGGTTTCTGTGTGGGTGTATTTGGTTGTCCTATCCATTCTTTAGTGCCGCCACCATTTAAAAAATGTAAATTTAAAAGTATTATTTGTTCGCACTTGTGTCCTTGTTTTTATTCTTAGTGGTTAAGTTACATATACTGTATATAGTAGGTAAGTACAGGTTACATTTAAATGGGAAACACGAAATATACCGCAGTGAGGCATCAGCAGTCTCTCTCTCTATCTATCTATCTATCTATCTATCTATCTATCTATCTATCTATCTATCTATCTATCTATCTACACACTATATGGACAAAAGTATTCGTACACCTGCCCACTTCACCGACAGGGACTGTAATGACATTGTATTCAAATACATATACAGTACTTTGATATGGAGAATTGGTCCCGCTTTTGCAGCTATAACAGTTTCCACTCTTCTTGGAAGTCTTTCCACAAGATTTTGGAGAGTTTTTGTGGGAATCTGGGCCCATTCATTCTGTAGAACATTTATGAGGTCAGGCACTGATGTTGGACCAGTAGGCCTGGCTTGCAGTCTTTATTCCAGTTCATCTCTAAGGTGCCCGATAGGGTTGAGGTCAGAGCTCTGCTCAGGCCAGTCAAGTTCTTCCACACCAAATTTATCAACCCATGTAGTCCTTGCTTAGTGCTCTGGGGCACAGTCATGTTGGAATAGAAAGGGACCTTCACCAAACTGTTGCCACAAAGTTGGAAGCATAGCATTGTCCAAAATTATTCCTTTTCCACCAAATATTACAGTTGGTATAATGCAGTCAGGCAGGTAACATTCTCCCAGCATCCACCACACCCAGACCCGTCCATCTGACCACCAAACAGAGTAGCGTGATTTGTCACTCCGTAGAACACATTTCCACTGCTCCACAGTCCCGTGTCAGTGTGCTTTACACCACTCCATCTGACATTTGGCATTGAACTAGGTGCTGTGAGGCTTGCATGCAGCTGCTCGGCCTTGGAAACCCAATTCCATTAAGCTCCCGTAACACAGTTTTTGTACTTACATTAATGCCAGTGGAAGTTCGGAACACTTCAGCTGTGGAATCAACAGATCGTTAGTGTCTTTTACGCACCATGCACCTTAGCAGTCATTGAACCCGCTCTGTGATTTTACGTGGTCTTCCGCTCATGGCTGAGTTGTTGTTGTTCCTAAATGCTTCCACTTTCTAATAATGGACCTGATTCAGCTTCAGTTGCAGTTTTGCTAAATTAGATAAACTGGAACTGGCTAGAGTTGCATGAGGAGGGCCGCCCAGCACAGTGCAAGGTAATTGCAGGTAGCGGTGCGATCACAATCCAATTGTGATCGCAGTTCTGATTAAGGGAAGCCCCCTGCCTGCGAAGCCTGGCTTCAAAGACCGTTGGGCCACCAACATTTTCTCCATTGCAGCAGCTGCATGTGATGTCACATGTCCGCCAAGAAAATAGCCCAGACCTACAATCATTTTCACTGCCCCGCCCCCTCAACGCCATGTAGCTACCTCCAACAGCCCCAGAATAAGGCAGAGGCTTTTGCATAACTGAGATGTGATTGCATCTCTCTGCCGGCCCTGCGCGTGGGCACTGGCTCGGAAGTCTGGAGAATGTGATCGCATCGCATCCCCAACTGATACTGAATAAGGCCCATTTTCATTTACAGTTGACCGTAAAATATAAAGCAGGGATGAAATTCCACAAATCGTCTCATGGCAGAGGGGGCATCCTATCACAGAGATGTGCGCCGGAACATTTTTGCAAGATTTGGATTTGGCTCTGATTCATCGTCTGGCTTTGGATTTGGATTTGCCAAACCACCATGACTAGATTTGGATTTTTTCTTTAAAAAAAAAAAAAGATAAAATCACAAAATGTGGCCTTTTTTTGTTCCTAATGTATTATTAAGCTCAATAACATTAATTTCCAGTTATTTCTAATCAATTTTGACCAACTCACAGCTCCCAATATTGGCCCTCATTCCGAGTTGTTCGCTCGCTAGCTGCTTTTAGCAGCATTGCACACGCTAGGCCGCCGCCCGCTGGGAGTGTATCTTAGCTTAGCAGAATAGCGAACGAAAGAGTAGCAGAATTGCTACTAAATATTTTCTTGCAGTTTCTGAGTGACTCCAGACCTACTCCTAGATTGCAATCAGCTCGGTCCGTTTAGTTCCTGGTTTGACGTCACAAACACGCCCTGCGTTCGGCCAGCCACTCCCGCGTTTCTCCAGATACTCCCCCGTTTTTCCCTGACACGCCTGCGTTTTTTAGCACACTCCCGGAAAACGCTCAGTTACCACCCAGAAACGCCCCTTTCCTGTCAATCACTCACCGATCAGCAGTGCGACTGAAAAGCGCCGCAGGATCAACAGCAAAACTACTAAGTTTTTAGTTAAATAACTAAGCGCATGGGCACTGCGTACCATGCGCATGCGCAATTTAGCAACAAATCGCAGCATAGCGAAAATCGGCAACGAGCAAACAACTCGGAATGACCACCATTGTTCATAAACATATGGCCTAATTCAGACCTGATTGCAGTAGCAAAATATTTGTGCAATGCGTGTGGGGCAGATATAACATGTGCAGAGAGAGTAATAGGCCCTACACATTGGCTGACATCAGTAAAAGATATGAACGATCTCGTTCATAAATGAATGAGATACCGTTCATATCTTTGAGTGTGGAGGCTCCAGCGATGAACGATGCGCGGCCCCGCGCTCGTTCATCGCTGGTCCCCCGTCAGCTGTACATGCAGGCCAATATGGACGATCTCATCCATATTTGCCTGCACTTCAATGCCCCCCCGCCGCCGGGTCGCCCGTCTGCCGTATCCGCCGTCGGGCAGCTCGGCGGCTTATCGGCCAATGTGTAGGGCCCTTTAGATTTGGGTGGGTTATTTTGTTTCTGTGCAGGGTAAATACTAGCTGTTTATTTTACACTGCAATTTAGATTTCAGTTTGAACACACCTCACATAAATCTAACTCTCTCTGCACATATTATATCTGCCCCAACTGCACTGCACATGGTTTTGCCCATTAGAGAAAAAGTTTGCTGCTGCGATCAGGTCTGAATTAGGCCCAAAGGCCAAAGACTGGATGGCTAAATTAAGCAGAAGAGCAGTGTCACAAGCACACAGCAGTTATTTCTGTTAAAATGTTTTGCAAATTTGTAATGTTTTAGCAATAACCTATTAAACCAACTTTCAGGTTCTTATAATAGAAAACTAGACATCGTGTATGGAATATTATTGTTCTAAAGTAGTACTAATTAACAAACAGCAAAAAAAACCTAAACCATGTGTAAAACATCAGCAGCAGACATGGATGACCCCTGCACAAGTGTACATGCACTCAGCACATGCCTGTTCTCAGTGTCCAATTTGTACCGCCCTTCTGGGGACCCTGGGCCACTGATGACTGACACTCTGTGCCCATGTAAAGCCCTGATCAATCAGATTTTCTGTTGAGCAGTTCCCCAAAATCTCCCTAACCATGAAAACAGTGTCCCATACCTGCTAGTCGGATACAGTGCAGGTCAGATACAGTCCGGGTTGAATACAGTGCAAGCAGGGGTGTTTTATGAGAGGAGGGGACCTCCGTGCAGACTCCGTTACAAGCCTCCTCCTCTCCGGCAGCTGGTAGTCTCTGGCATAATGCCAGAGTCAACTGCGCA
The DNA here is from genome assembly GCF_028390025.1 of Pseudophryne corroboree. Classification (NCBI taxonomy): domain Eukaryota; kingdom Metazoa; phylum Chordata; class Amphibia; order Anura; family Myobatrachidae; genus Pseudophryne; species Pseudophryne corroboree. Next base: position 4,550 of record NW_026969075.1, read on the forward strand.
TGCAAAACAAAAGGATTTTTGCCACACACTCTGCGGGCTGTTAGTAACAAGAAATGTACACTATATAATAATAGAAAATATAGAGCTCTTAGTTACATATATTTTGCAAAAAAATATGATAAGCCTCCAGGCCAATTCACGGCGGCTCTATAGCTGGAGGTCCCTAATACTAAGTATAAGTCCAGGGCGTGAACCCCACAAAGTCGACTCAGGCCCAACCACCTCAGGGCAGCACACCATTGAAATACTATAGTGATAATATGTGTTAATTAGAAAGAAGCAGGAGATATGTGTTAGAAAGTGATACAAAAATAAGGGTGTTAATAAAATACTCAAAAGAGTAGTATTAGTGGAGAAATAAGAGTGTCATGTGCTATGTTAGGGGTTACCAGCCCTATTACACACCCCAACCAGACAGTTCAAAAGGAGGCTGGGAGTGAGCTGAACTGGCTTCCCACGCGCCACAGGTGTGACACATACGAGTACCCCCATGGAGGTGATAATGAAGGGCACACAAAAGACCAACGGCTGGTGTTTGCTGAGGTGATCAAGCATAGGGCAGACTGCGCTGTGTGAGGGAGCGGCGCTAGTGACTCACCAGTTCCTTCCTCACCTAATCAGAGAAAGAAAGAAGAAATGGGACTCACCATGACCCTTGCTATATTTGTCCGGTGTCCCATTCCAGCGGTGTGGAGCAGCATGTGGCCACCTGACCTCGGTACCCAACCGTGATGTATTGGAAGGAGGCGGACAGACATTTTCCCCCAGTGCCACCCAGGGGTGCAGCCAGACTTAGATTGACATTGGCAGGTGGAGCCACATCCACAGACCTGGCATCTGCAGACTGAGTAAGGCGGGCAATGAAGTGGAGCAGGATGCTCCATAGAAGGTAAATGGGCAAGAGCCGCAGCGTTCAGCTCAGGGCCATCTGACAGGAGTGATATTGCAGCAACACACAGCACCTACTGCCCTTAAGGAAAGTGCCTCAATAATAAACGTATTTGTCGCAAGCCTACTCTCAGCTAGCACTTTACTCCCCATAGTGCCTGAAGTGTAGCAATTTATTAACTCAAATTGCCTACTTATTATCAGTACAGTGACAGTAATCCCTGTCAGGGTTCAAGGAAGGTATTGGAGCCTGAAGTATATTGCAGTAACTCACCGATCATCGCCTCCTTACTTGAACAGTTGAGGATAGAAGCTATCAGTTCCATAAGTTGAGGCACCAATATTGCAAATCTTACCTCCCTTGATAGGAAAATCCACAACCACAGATGGAGTTAATGCACTCACTTAAGTTCTAAAGAGTATGAAATACTCATAGCGAGAGAGCCTCAATCATGTTGTGAGTCTAATAATTGTCTGAACCCTTTTAAGGAGCTTGTGCAAGCAGGGAGGAACTGAGTTTGACCAACTAGTGCTAATGAACCAATGACTTACTTTGTCCAAAACTATCAAAGTAGCACCAGGAAAGTTATAATAGCCGAGTGGGAGTCAGTTATTCGCTGAGCTGTATATTGCTAAAACTGCACTTTAACTGCAGCGTGGTTCAGGAAATGTCAGCTTAGGAAACATTTTCATTGCCTTCATTGCGTAATAAATTGTCAGAGGAAGCAACTCAATTTGACTAACGTGCACCAACCACAGGATAGTCAGCTGAGCTGTTTTCTTTCAATAAACCATCTCAGTACTGAAGGTGTCAGAGTTATAAGATATTATTAATTGACAAATTGTTCAGGTATGACTAACGTTAACATATCCAGAGCATATTAAGATATTAAGATTGGGGGTCATTCCGAGTTGTTCGCTCGCTAGCAGATTTTAGCAGCATTGCACATGCTAGGCCGCCACCCTCTGGGAGTGTATCTTAGCTTAGCAGAATAACGAATGAAAGATTAGCAGAATTGCGAATAGAAAATTCTTAGCAGTTTCTGAGTAGCTTGAGACTTACTCCTACACTGCGATCAGCTCAGCCCGTTTCGTTCCTGGTTTGATGTCACAAACATGCTCTGCGTTCGGCCAGCCACTCCCCCGTTTCTCCAGACACTCCCGCGTTTTATCCTGACACGCCTGCGTTTTTCCGCACACTCCCAGAAAACGGTCAGTTTCCGCCCAGAAACACCCATTTCCTGTCAATCACACTCCGATCACTTCAACGATGAAAATTCTTCGTTTGGACGTGAGTAAATCTACTAAGTTTTGTGCTAAAATACTTAGAGCATACGCACTGCGTACCATGCGCATGCGCATTTTTGCCTGAATCGCTCCGTTGCGAAAATCGGCAACGATTGATCAACTCGGAATGACCCCCATTGTTTTAGGTTAGCGGGCTTCGATACCAAAGAGAGAAGGAGTGGAGACGTGTGTTCCAGTTTAATAAAATTGATTTTATTGTTTTGCAATATCATTCTGAAGTAGAATTACTGTATAACGAATTTCATATTGGTATGTAAATCCTGTGCTCCAATAAGATTGCTGAGTGACCGTTTGGAGGTTAACAGGTTCCAGTGTGAACTATCTATGATGAATAAAATTCATTCTTAGTACAGTTTTCTCTTTGCCACTATGTATCTGCACAAGGACCTGTAAATTAGAAGAAAGAATAAGGTAATTTCTAAAAAACTTACTTAGTGTCACAACATTATTATTAACATTTCTTATAACACTTACAGTTTCATAGGCTGGTCAAAGTGTGCTCTGGTGATGATGTCCAGTAGAAAACCAAGCATGTGGATAGAGGATAGGTGCACCCATTGCCGGATTGACCATGGGGGGCTCGGGGCACTTAAGACAGGGGGGCCCAGGGGAAAGGGGAAGGAGTTTATATTACAGTAGATTGTGTATACCTTCCATGACCCATTCTAGGAGGAACAAAATGCTCTCTACCTGGAATTCCCTCTTAATATATGATTGACGTCTCCTATTTTGAACTATTTAATTGATAAGAAAGGTACACAGGAGATTGCAATCATAAATTAAGAAGGATAACCAGGTAAAGAGCCTTTTGTCCCTCCTGGAATGTGTCATGTTGGGAGGTATGGATTGTGTATATTAAATGTAACCATACTTGCCTACCTGACCCTCTCCATGAGGGGGAAAATGCTCTGTTCCTGGACTTTCCTGGTAATGTATAATTGCCATTACCTGTGGTGAGCTAGTTAATTGGTAAGAAATGTGTTTCACCACAGGTGATGGCAATCATACATTACCAGGAAAGTCCAGGAACAGAGCATTTTCTCCCTCATGGAGATGGTCAGGTAGGCAAGTATGCAAGTATGATGTAAACCAATGGTGTATATTAGATTTAAACTGATAGTTTAATAATGTACTGTTTATACTGTAGCTCCACCTAATTGAGAAACAATTATTGTATAAAGTTTCCTGTAGTGGAACAAAGACAATTTAAATAACCTAAAAATACACATAGAAAAATAAATCTGTAATTTATCTTGTAAAATGCTAAATGACACACTCGGACAGGAATCAGGATGACTGTCTGTGCGTCTTTCTTTAAACCTGAATGCTCTCATTAGATAACGGGTGTGGGTTATTGGGTCGACCAAACTTAGGTCAACAGTCATTAGGTCGACATGCATTAGGTCAACAGGGACACTAGGTCAACATGTGCTAGGTCGACAGGTCAAAAGGTCGACATGAGTTTTTGGACCTTTTTTGTGTCGTTTTCTTCGTAAAGTGACGGGGAACCCCAATTAGTGCACCGTGTCCCCTCGCATGTCTCTATTATTAAGGGGGTTATTAAGCATCAGTCGCAAATTTATGAAAATGCAGATCGGCCATCTGCACATGCACTAAAACCGCATCATGCATGGACTTTCACAATGCGATCACATCCCGGCATGATGCAATTGAATAGTGATTGACAGCCAGCGGGCATTTGGGGGCAATGATGTGGTTCTGGTGTTTAGTGGTGCAGGAAATGCAGGTGTGTCATGGCCATTTTGTGGTGGCCAGGTGATGTCACCTGCGATCCGTGCAATGAGAAACATGGAGCTGGTGCACCTGTATATGCAGCCTATCTGCATATGCAGTGGGCAACCAGTATTTCCAATGTTTCTCAATTTCTGCGATGCATTTGCATTTGAAATGCAATCGCATCGCAGGGAGGTGTTTCACATGCTGGGCAGCATTGCCCTGTGCTGCGCGGCTCTCAGCATACAATTTTACTACAGCTTTAACAGAACTGCTTCTGAAGCTGATTAACCCCCACTGCTCACATTCTGGCTTCCTGGTTCTGCTGCTGCACAATAGGGAAAGCTAGTGATGTCAGTGTACTCTGGCCAGGGGGCCCCCCGACAGGGAGGCCCAGGGTACAGTATCCCATGCACCCCCACCTTAATCTGGTTATGGGCGCACAATAAGATGCATACAACTGGGCATACTGTATGGGCGAATGTATGCATTTAATCCATGCAACGTGTGGTCACAAATGACTGATTTCTGTCCACCTCTGCATGAAGCCCTCATAGTGCTGAAATGCACTGTGTGGATTTGTGTATTCAGAAGCAGGGACCGAGCCTGTTTAGATCACAGTAAATCACCTTTTTGACTTGAATCAGGTCTGATCGGGCTATTGTATTGGAAGGATCTTCAGCTACTGTATCTATACTGGAATGGTTGATGTAGAGTCATAATCAAGGGTGGATTGGCCATAGGCTTCACCAGGACTTTTACCAGTAGTCCACTGGTGTAACAGAATTTGCCATTTTTCACACATTTAAGGTCTGCCTCATCTGTCTGAGGGCCTAATTCAGAGTTGATCGCAGCAGGAAATTTGTTAGCAGTTGGGCAAAATCATGCACTGCGTGGGGGTGGGGGGGAGATAACATGTGTGGAGAGAGTTAAATTTGGGTGGGGTGTGTTCAAACTGAAATCTAAATTGCAGTGTAAAAATAAAGCAGCCAGTATACTCTGTACAGAAACAATTTAACCCACCCAAATCTAACTCTCTCTGCACATGTTATATCTGCCACACCTGCAGTGCACATGGGGAGTAATTCCAAGTTGATCGCAGCAGGAATTTTGTTAGCAGTTGGGCAAAACCATGTGCACTGCAGGGGAGGCAAATATAACATATGCAGAGAGAGTTAGATTTGGGTGGGTTATTTTGTTTCTGTGCAGGGTAAATACTGGCTGCTTTATTTTTACGCTGCAAATTAGATTGCAGATTGAACACACCACACCCAAATCTAACTCTCTCTGCACATGTTAAATCTGCCTCCCCTGCAGTGCACATGGTTTTGCCCAACTGCTAATAAAATTCCTGCTGCGATCAACTTGGAATTACCCCCATGGTTTTGCCCAACTGCTAACAAATTTGCTGCTGCGATCAACTTTGAATTACCCCCTGAGATCATTGTGGCAGCCAAAGCCTAAAGGGGTATTACAGAGCTTCAGTGCATATCAGAAAAGACTGATAACATATTTTACCACCATGGTTCATAGATTAAATTTTGATTCTAGTATTTAGTGTTTCTTTAAATTTAAAGTAAGTTTCAAATTTCAATGTGAAATAAAATGAATTAACCTGTGATGGCACTGGGTATTTTTTTTTTATTACAGATCTGCAAATTTACCAGAAACACTTTGGGGTAAATTCAGTAAGATGGGAGTTCTATTTAAGATGGGAAGTTGCCCATAGCAACCAGCCAGATTCTACTTCTCATTTATCTAGCACCTTCTAGAAGATAATACCTGGAATCTGATTGGTTGCTATGGGCAGCATTCCATCTTAAATAGAACTCCCATTTTAGTAAATTTACCCCTTTATACACTACCCAGAATGACAAGAATAAGTATTTTATTTGTATTCATAGGGTTTAATGATGACTCTGAACTGTTGAATTAAAAAAAATGTTTCATTATACAGTATTATTATTAGTAGTATTATTATTATTATTATTATTATTTTTATTATCCTTTATTTATATTGTGCCACAAGGGATCCGCAGCGCCCAGTTACAGAGAACATAAATGAAAAATCAAAACGGGACAATAGTGGCTTAAAGTTGAGGACAAAATAGGACAAGTACAGGGTAAATAAACATAGCTGCATCAGCAGATGACACTGGAATAAGTATCAGGGTGGCAGAAACCATGGGATTAGGTGCCGTTGAGGATGTTTAAGTAAGAGAAGGATAAGCACATGAGGGTTGAGGGCCCTGCTCGTGAGAGCTAATAATACATTTGTATCATAAAGTGGTAACATGTGTGGCATGTTTTATTAACACTCTATTAGCAGTAAGACAAACTTAGCTTTTGTAGAACAATAACATTTTTATTATGTACTTATATAACCAGTAAGATGAAGATAATGTGAAATTCACAAACGTTGGCTTCATTTCCAGAAGAGCAGTTTGAACAGGCATAGGGAGGGGTGCAGTAAAGCAGAAGATATTTTGCAGAAGCAGTTTAGAAATGAAACTTCCTATTGAGACTACTGAAGAGGAATATAAGTGTAGAGAAAGCACTATATTTACTTTCGGTGCAAACCATTTTCAATCAAGAAATGGACAGTTTTTTATTTATAATATTGTACTGCTTTTAATGGAACCTGCTGTGTGCACAGGAGCAGTTCTAGGCATGGGCAAGCAGGGCGGACACCCGTGGTGCTGGCCGCAATCACCCCGCAGGTGCCCTCCACCCACCCACACCCCGCTCCCCGGCTGCAGCAGGCGCCATGGGCTGTGTGGGTGCCCGCTGCAGCCGGCGCCATTGTCAGACGATAGAGGTCATAATTGACCTCTAATGTCTGTGTGGCGCTATGGGAGAGATGTCTTGACGTCTCTCCCATAGAGAGGAGCGGGCGGCCAGATACGGAGCTGCAGCAGCAGCAGCGGTCAGGAAGCAAGAGTGGGGCTGATGAGTATTATGTTTTTTTTTGTGTGTGTTTGGAAGCGGCGCTACTAGGCGCACAGCAACTGGGGCAAAGCTACAGGGGGCACAGCTACTGGTGGCAAATCTACTGGGGGCACAACTACAAGGGGCAAATCTACTGTGGGCACAACTACTGGGGGCAAATCTAATGGGGGCACAGCTACAGGGGGTATAACTACTGGGGCACAGCAACTGGGGCAAAGCTACAGGGGGCACAGCTACTGGTGGCAAATCTACTGGAGACACAACTACAAGGGGCAAATCTACTGTGGGCACAGCTACAGGGGGCACAACTACAGGGGGTATAACTGTGGCCACGCCCCTTCCCTATAAAGCCATGCTCCTATTTTTGGGCGCGCGCATAGGCCGCGCACTAGCTCTGTTTTGCCTGTCGGGGGGGGGGGGGGGGGGGGAGATGTCAAAGGAAACTTTCGCCCTGGGTGCCACAAGGTCTAGATCCGGCCCTGTTTGTGCATCCATGTAAAAGCTTTTGAAAATTTACACCTTTATAATCTTACATCATTAATATACACAAAGGCATAAATAAGAATAATCTCAAAATAAAAAAATATATATGTTTGAAATGTGTTAATAAAGAGATCAGAGGTCAGACTACAATGTGTTATTTATACTTTTGCATAAGTAAAGATTTTTAAACCTCTGTAAAAATTGTGGAGCAATTTGCAGTCGCCTTCAGAGAGCAGAGTGCACCGTACACTTTGAGTTGCACTATCATAATCTTATTACTGATCTGTGTACAGTAACTTTCTCCTGCTTCACCTTAGTGACTGTAGTCCAGCTTCATGCTTTAAAAATGCATCAGAATACTTCTGCACTTTTCCCGAGTTTAATGCTGAAAATACTACAGTAGAAATCCTAATATGGGGCTTGATTCAGATGTGGTTGGAGTTGCCATCGCTGCTACTTATACAGAAGCAGCACTGATAGCTCTAATATGGTAATAAAGCAGGCGGTATCAAGCTGCATCCTAGGGCACAGTATTGGATCATCTCCGACACCATTGGCCAGTTGCGTGACCCATGGGGTCATGCAAGCCACCGTAGGATCCACCAAGAGACCACAAAATATCCTTCCTCTGATGGAGGTCCTGGCATCACCCCTCCACAACAAAGGTGCTATCCCGCTGCACCCCCATAGGGCATCAGAATGTCAGTCACTGACAGTGTGATGCCGTCCTGCATCCTCCATTGCAGACCTGTACTGCACATGCACAGTACGGGTCCAGCGCATGCACAAAGTACTGAATAATCATGGTTAAATAAATAAAATAGAGATAATAAATAAATAAGGAATTAATGCCACCTCTGAAATCCTACCGTTGAATAATAACATAACATAACCTTTTGTTGCCAAGACATGATACATCAATATATAAATGTAAAATACAAAATAAAACAAAAACATGCAGAATTCTAATGACAGTAGTCATTTGGTCAACAAAACTATTACTAAACCATCTCCAATCAGGGCTGCCATAAAAACTGATAGCAGCATAGGGAGTGTTTAGATCATCGTTTATATCAGGTCACCAATCAGAATGACAAGAACAAGTATTTTATTTATATTCATAGGGTTTAATGATCATGCTTTACTGTTGAATTAAAAAAATCTCATAACTATTATCATTTCATACAGTATATTTAATAATAATAATAATACATTGTACTGTATAGTAAAGTGTTAACATATACACAATATTGGTGGCATGCCCATGTCTCCTTAAACATTCACTCCCCCCATGACCCCCTCCCCTTCATGCACCCCTGCCAGAGTTTTTGTGTACAATACCACCTACATGTCAAGCTGCCACGGGTATATCATACCAGTATATAGTTCTCTGAACCATATAAATAAAGTGGCTCTTTCTTTAAAAATATTTATTACAAATATGGCTTTATTAACTACATAGGGAGAGAATCTACTTAAATGTTGCTTCTCCACACAAGGCAAGTAATATTCCAACTCAATCCCCATTCAGACTATGCACATTTGTCTACCGCAAATGTTGCCATTTTAGCCCTTAAATCTTCCAAAGTGGCACTTTTCAAAGTTGACACCCCATGTAATACTAGAATGTTTATTTATCTACCTCTATCTATTATTATATTTATCTGACATAAGCCTGACTGTGGAAGTGTTTTTGTTTGTTTGTTTTTTACATATGGTGGGGAATGTACTGTAATAGGGTGTGAGAATCAGGAAGTGAGAGATTTTGTGAGAATTCTCCTGGTTTTGGCAATCATTTAAATGGCAAAATCAACCTGGTTTAGCCATGTAAATGATTGCAACTAAAAAAAAAAACAACAGAAGAACTCTCACACACTCTCTCACTTCCTGATTCTCACACCCTATTCCATTCCCCACATGGTGTTGAACTGTACCTTCATTTGCTGGTTTTTTTTTTTTAAACATGATTACCTAAGAACGATAATTTCTGCTGATTTCATGGATACACATATGCTTGATATTTATATAATGAGTTACATGCCAGATGTACTGTATGAATATGTGTAGTACACGGGTCGGGGGTTTTCTCTTATTACGCACTGTAGTAGTATTCGCTCAGGTTCTTTGTTCTCTGTGGTTAGAAGAAACCTTCTTGGCCAAGAAAACGGGCAACAATATTCAACGGCTGAAGTTTTATTCTTTTGAAGTAGAATGAGGTAACAGTATAACACTTTGGTATAAATCTCAAGTCAATAATAACACTTTACTGCAATTTACATATTTGTTCTCTATAGCAACAATGGATCCGCAAGGTACAACTAACGTGTGCGAATCGCTAAAACTTGACAGTGCGTCCGACTATTTGTGGTACCTCTGCTCCGCCCTGGGCTCACGGTCCAAGTTGAACTACCAAGGAGCATTCCAACGCTACCACTAAGATTGGTTTATACGTATAATGCTCAACAACTTAATTATGGTTTGTTTTGTGCTTTACATAAATATCTACTCACTCCTGCACTGGTGCAATAAAGTTCACTTTTACTCTCGGTTTATTGGTGTTGTTAGGCAGTGGGATGTATTACCCGTGTTTCCCAATGGAGTACAAACTATTGGGGTTCTGTTACCCCAGGCACGATGTAACAGCACCACTGAAACCGACCTACTGCCTAGTAGCAGACAACACAATATAAACAGCACATAATATAAATTAGAGAACTTCACCCTTCGAGTCCAGTTCCGAGCCAGGCTTGGGTTTTCCCGCCTGACTCGGAAACCAGAACGAGGCAAAACATCATCATCCCGCTGTCATATTCTCGCGGGACTTTCACCTTGCGATCTGCACTAACTTTTCTTACGATTTTGACTATATAGTCAAAATCATAACAAAAAATCTCACCGTGATCAATTCAGCTGATTTCACGGATACACATATGCTTGATTTTTATATAATGAGTTATATGCCAGATGAACTATATGTATATGCCTGTTTGGATGATCCATTACGAGATAACCTACAGTACAGTAGGTGTATCTTCTGTTGTGTGCTCTAATGATATTTAAAAGTAATAGGGCTACTACATGCAGGGCCGGTGCTAGGGTGTTCGGCGCCCCCCTGCAAACTATAAATTTGCGCCCTCCCATATTTTACAAAGGGACAATGTGCGGCAAAAAGGGATGTGGTTTCACAAGGAAGGAGCATGGCCACACAATAGTATCCCCATTTCAAATTACACCACATTGAAGCACAATCTTATTCACATTACTTCGGGCATAGTAGGGCTGTTTATACACATAATGGCCCTCATTCCGAGTTGATTGCACGAAGCTGCTTTTTGCAGCCCGTGCGATCAACTATACTTCGCCTATTGGGGGGTGGGGTTTCCCATAGCAAGGCTGCGTTCGCTTGTGCGGCCCTGCTATGGGGAATAAATTTGTGCAGTTTGTAAGTAAGGCTAGACTTACCAGCTGCGACGTTTTCAGCCTGTTTGGTCCTGGCTCTGATGTCAAACACCCGCCCTGGACACGCCTGCGTTTCTTCAAACACGCCTGCGATTTACTTACCACTCCCTGAAAACGGCTCCGGACGCTGTGTTGCCGACCAGGAATGCCCACCGTCAGTCAATCTTCAAGCGATCGCCGCTTCGATCACTTTCTTCTTTCCCTTCGTTGTTACCTGGCGACGGACAACAATGCACGTGCGCATTACGGTTCCCGTGTGTGCGCAGTAGTGAACCGGCCACAGCTGTGCGAACGAAAGCACGCTGCGATCGAGTCAGAATGACACCCAATGTCCGCAGTAGTGGCGCCGGTTATATACATAATACCCCCTGTAGTAGCGCTGCTTATGCACATAATAGCCCCTGTAGTAGCGCCGCTTATACACATAATAGCCCCTGTAGTAGCACTGCTTATATTATTATTACCAATTATTTATATAGTGCACACACATTCCGCAGCGCTTTACAGAGAATATATGCCCATTCACATCAGTCCCTGCCCCAGTGGAGCTTACAATCTATATTCCCTATCACATGTACACACAGACACATTCACGCTAGGGTTCATTTTGTTGGGAGCCAATTAACCTACCAGTATATATTTTTGGATTGTGGGAGGAAACCGGAGTACCCGGAGGAAACACATGCAAGTACGGGGAGAATATACAAACTCCACACAATTAGGGCCATGGTGGGAATCGAACCCACGACCTTAGTGCTGTGAGGCGGTAATGCTAATCATTATACCATCCGTACTGTATACACATAATAGCCCCTGTAGCAGTACTGCTTATACACATAATAGCCCCTGTAGTAGCGCTGGTTATATACATAATAGCCCCTGTAGTAGCGCCGGTTACATATAATGCCCCAGTGGTCGAAGTGGAAATTTTGAAGTGGGAGTATGGAAAAATGAAGGTTGCAATTCTGCGCGCTCCGGAAATGGGGGCATCGTCACTCAAAAGGGGTTGTGTCCATAAGTGTAATGTACCACTCCATATACCCTTTATACACATTATGTACCACAATAGTAGGACCCCTTATACTATCTAGTACTCGTGCCCCTTTCACATTATAGCACACGGAATGAGCCAAAATTCACATTCTATCACACGGAATGAGCCGAAGTTCACATTATAGCACACGGTATGAGCCGAAATTCACATTACAGCACACTAAATGAGCCGAAATTCACATTATAGCACACAGAATGAGCCAAAATTCACATTATAGCACACAGAATGAGCCAAAATTCACATTATAGCACACAGAATGAGCCGAAGTTCACATTATAGCACATGGTATGAGCCGAAATTCACATTATAGCACACTGTATGAGCCAAAATTCACATTACAGCACACTGAATGAGCCGAAATTCACATTATACCACACGGTATGAGTCGAAATTCACATTATAGCACCCAGAATGAGCCAAAATTCATATTATAGCACACATTATAGCACACAGAATGAGCTGAAATTCACATTATAGCACATAGATTGAGCCAAAATTCACATTATAGCACACAGAATGAGACGAAATTCACATTATAGCACACGGTATAGGTATAGCATTATAGCACAGGATGGGAGCAGTAGTTTGGGGCAGGATGGGAGCAGTGGTGCGGAGCAGGGGGGGCAGTATAGGAGCAGTGGTGTGGAGCAGGGGGGCAGTATGGCAGCAGTTGTGCAGAGCAGGGGGGGCAGTATGAGAGCAGTGGGGGCCGTATGGGAGCAGTGGTGCGGAGCAGGGGGCAGTATGGGAGCAGTGGTGCGGAGCAGGCCGGGGGCAGTATGGCAGCAGTGGTGCGGAGCAGGGGGGGGCAGTATGGGAGCAGTGGTGCGGAGCAGGGGGGCAGTATGGTAGTAGTGGTGCGGAGCAGGGGGGGGGACAGTATGGTAGCAGTGGTGCTGAGCATGGGGTGCAGTATGGTAGTGAAAGGTGCTCGCTAAGTTAAACAAGAATGTCACCTGCTCCCCGTAGATCCTGGGTCCCGGCAGCCGTCATTCCCTCTGTGGTCACTGCTCTCCATAGTTCCCATCCACCGTCACTCCCTCCGTGGACGGTGGCAGCAGCCTCACACAGAGCCGCGGCACCGTGTACCGCTCCTCCATATCCACACTGCACGGCACACGAACGAGACCTGACCTGGCGCCTCAAGGGGGGGGGGGCACATTAATCGGCATTAGGGGGGGACATAAATCGATGGCAAGCGTGTGAGTGGGTGGTGCACACACCTATGGTCTGCACAGCATACTGCTATTAGTTTAAAAAAAAAAACTTTCAGGTCAGTGGCGAAGTGCCGGTATGCCATACCGTTGCATACTGGCGCCAGCCCACTTCAACCACCACTGTAATGCCCTCAGAAGTGCCATTTATATAAATTATGCCCCCCACCCACACACACATAGACAGATACACACACATACATACATACATACATACATACATACATACACACACACACACACACACACAGACACACACACTTTCCCTCCACATACCATCTGGCTGGCCACAGTTTCTGTCCTCCACAGGCTCTGCAGCCTGGTCCCGTGTAGCTCCGCCCCTCGGTGCCATGTAGCCCTGCCCCCTTTTCGGCCAGGATACGGCGGACACTGCATGAAGGTAAGGGGAGGCTTCAAGCTGCCGGCGCCGCTGCCTGTCAAATGGTGTGACAGGCACAGCAGCCAGCAGCAGCAGCAGGGGGCCCAGGCGCTGCACAGGGATGCAGTGCAGGGACAGCGCCTCTCCCAGCCTGGCGCCTACCTGCACTGCATCCCTTTGCTGAGCGGGTAGCGCTGGCCCTGACTACATGTACTGTATATGCAATACCTACCAGATTTAAAGACACTGTATTTTAAAAAGAAATATATTACTATAGCTGTCAGTCTATTTGGGAGTATTTAACTATATATTTATGCCAAAATATTTTTTCTGTGAATATTTAATTGACACATCTTCAGTTATCCTGATTATGCTAAATCCTCCTTTTGGGATTATTTACACAGTTTTACATTTACCCATTGCATATACCTGTATGTTTGTGATAGTTGTACTATGGGGGTCATTCCGAGTTGATCGTAGCTGTGCTAAATTTAGCACAGCTACGATCGTCTTCCCTGACATGCGGGGGGACGCCCAGCACAGGGCTAGCCCGCCCCGCTTGTCAGTGCCGACCCCTCCCCCCCGCACAAGTACAAAAGCATCGCTTTTGTACTTGTGGAGTAACTCCTGGCCAGTGCAGCTCCTGCGACTGGCCGAGAGTTGATTGTCGTTGCCCCTGGTCGCAGTGGCTGCGTGTGACATCATGCAGCCACTGCGGCCCGTCCCCCACACGGTCCGGCCACGCCTGCATTGGCCGGACCACACCTTCATAACGGCGGCCAAATGCCGCCATGACACCCCCTCCCACCCTGCGACTGCCTCTGCGCAGTTCCGAGCCGATCGCTGTGCTGCGATAAACTGCAGCGAGCGATCGGGTCGGAATGACCCCCTATATGTGTTGAGTACAGATATGGACGTTCTCAGATTTTCTAAATAAAAATTAAGTTTTAACTTGTACTCAGACATAGAGTGTCCCAATATCTGAGAGTACTTTTTCTCTTTGTTCTTTAGATTTTACTATTTTGACTGAATAGGGAGCACCTCCACAACTTATATCATAGGTCAATTTACCAATGTCACCACCAGTGTGCTTAGGATCCTCCCTTCCCTTATCCTCTGTATATTAAAACAGTGTTTGCCTGCTGCATTGCATCTGTGGATGTCTGTTATTGCTCAGCGGAACTAATTTTAAAAAGACAGTATTGCCATCTAATAGTCTGATGTATATTTTATATTGTACATATTTGCAGTTTTTCCTTCAGGGATTAACACAAAAATATTCTTGTGTCTACTAACCGATCAACATAAAGCTGCCCGTGGGAGAAGCAGCTGGTCCTGAGATCTGCGCCTGCAGCCTTGAACTTTTTCGGGGTGTGCAATACAGAACAAATTTATATACATATGGTCATTTTGGACTTGAGGAGCCTGCACACTGCACACGTTGAGTGTCAATTGCCTGTTTTTTCCTTTATTGCTCCGTTCCCTGATATCACATCGAGATCATACATACCTCAGTTTCTTTCTATGTCGCTATGCTATACAATAGTGAAAACATGATCCAAATGAATCCAGAAGCTTTTGTGTGATGCTGGAATGAACAGAAAAACAGACAGGCAAAAATTCCTAAATTTGTTTTTTTTCATCTCCATAGTTCATAAACAGCCCCTAGAAGTATATTTCTAAAAAGATCAAATAAAACATAGATATGTACAGACACAACCTTTACAGTTTTATTATATGTATAGATATAAGTACATCAGTTGTTTTTATTGTATCATTCAGTAATGCACAGGCTTCAATAAAAATGAAAATTAAAAAATGGTTTCAATTTATGGCTTCCAATAAAATACCAAAAGCACAAAAGTGCTAATGCAGAGCAGAACATATGTCCAATTGTGCAGCATATATTATGTGAATATGCACTGTGTATGCTACTAAAATAATTGTCAACAACTTTGCCTATGCACAGATGGGATATGTTTATGTGACTGGCGGTCAGGAGACCGGCGGTCACAATACTGACGTCGGGATCCAAGCATCTGACAAGCCTGCAGGTCGCCATGCTGACCAACAGGGGCTATTTCTATGACACCCATAGAGTGCAGCGAGCCCACAAGGGGCTTCGTTGCACTTGTCGTCCCCCACCCACTAGCCATCTAACTGCCGGGACACATAGCCAACGCATACAGATGTACGCAATTTTGGCTTAACAATCCTTATAAACTAAGTGGCAGAAATAGGGTGGTAAGAGCTGTTCTCACAAAAGTAAAGGTAAGCCAGGGCATGTTCATGCAAATGCGGACCATGCAGACTAGCACGTAAGCGAATATAGGCCAACTGGGAGGTATATATGTTGCACCTACTGTGAGTCAGGTGCAAGAACACCCTGATAATCATGGCTTGTAGAAAGCATGGTACACATGCTATTATATGGCTCTATATATGTGTGGAAATACACAAGTTTTTTACATGCACATTTCTTTGGAGTAATGTGTGTTTATTTTACTTCTGCAGACCCAAAGTAATATGACAATCTGCATTACATAAAAACATTTGGGTGTAGAATTAGAAATACCTTATTTATCATAATGTGCTGCACCATTTATCTGCCTTTTACACTAACTCTTTCAATCCAGCATTGATGCATAACATAAGCAGGGTATAATTTAGCAAACTCTTCTGAGTACGATTGCTACCCTCCACAGTTTGTGTGACAGATCCCCAGGGAGACCTAAAAACTTTACAAGCAAGAGACACACAATATAATATATTATTGTTCCATATGCTTATAAATATCCAAAGACATTATGCTACTCAATTTATGTTGACAAGCAGCAACGAATTACGAGAAAGATATTTAATTTGAATAAATTACAATATTTACATGTGCCGAAAGTCATAAAGCATAGCAGTTTGAAAGAACACTTACATCATGATATGGTGTGCTGTACAGAGTGTCTCCTGGGACTGTTTTTTTATCATGTATCTGCCTAAATTGCAAGCACTGTGCTGTGGGAATTCATTTGCAAGTAACGTATGTCTGAAACAGGTATTGCTTTTTATGGTACTGATGTGCTACTGTGGGGAATGTCTGTGTTGATGTGTTTTACTTTGTGCTTTTTATCTATGGAGGATGCACACAAATATTGTGCGGGTTCTCAATCACTCTGTCTAGTCCCAATGTAATCCACCTGTACAACAGCCCTCCCTGAAATAGCGATTCAAAAAAGTAAAACAAAATTTAAAACAATCCATGAAAATCATTTTACGATCTTAAAGAGCACATTCACAAAATCACCATTACATTTTATATTAAAACAATTACTGACTTTCCTGTTCTCAAAGCAATTAATATCTTTACTTTTGTGATGGCTGCTAGTCAAGTTGCTCAAATTAGTGGAACAGTTTAAAATGGTTGAATTTGGCCCATTCAATTGCCTTTAATATAAATTTTGGGCTGCATATATTTGGATGTGACTACAACAGCTGAAATTGAGAGCTCATTAAAATAAAAAAAAAATGTTTTCCATTTAAGCTGAAAGGGCTATACTTATTGTATTTTTAAAGAATGTTTTTTAAAGTTTGTTTTCTTATGAACAGTTAACTTTACTGTACACATAGAAAACTGTTTGAAATGTACTGTACACAATGTAGCCATTTAAGCAAACATAGCTTGAATATAGTCAAATTTGTTCAACATGCTTGAACTTTGTTTAATGTAGAAAAAAAATTAGAACTTATTTTTCTTTAGAACTATAGATACTTTTTGAGGAATGAGTTTGAGAATTTTGCAACAAAATTAAGTATCTCTACATTTGTAGAAAATTTTAAATTAACATTTCTAAGGGGCATGAGTCTCTACACCATTAACTGAGAAGCTGAAGTGGCCACAATATTAAATTATGCTCATCTATAGCCTAGGGCAGTGGTTCTCAAACTGTGTACCGTGGCACACTGGGGTGCCTTGGGACACTTGCAGGGGTGCCATGGGTTGGTGATCCAGGACCAATTCAAATTATTTATGGTCAATGTAATAGGCAAAACCAGTGCAGGGGGCTGCCAATCATAACAAATGTGGACAAACAGAAGAAAATCTTGCCCCTTAGCACACAAGTAAACCTAAGGATGACATATAAACACAATTTACTTAATTTAATATTTCTTTCTAAATTTCTCAGTAAGAAACTTTTGGCCTAGGGGTGCCATGCAAAAGATTCTGATACTCTAGGGTGCCATGATTCAGAAAAGTTTGGGAACCAATCGCCTAGAACTAGTTAGCACTGTGGTGGGTGACCCCAATTTGTGTGTATTCCATTCTATAGCACCTCTACACTTGGCTGGAAGTCTAGTGCTGGTAAATGTCAAAATCACACTGCGCTCTTCATCCTGCAGATTTTGCCACTGCCAACAAAGGCTTAAATGCCTAATACTGGCTTGTAAGTTGGGGGGACCTCACAAAATATTTATTTTTTATTTCTTGGGGCATTATTTAAAAAAATCTTACAAAAAAATCCTGCACAGATCCTAGGAATCTGTACTGCAGTTTATGAAAAATGTTCATGTCACTATCTGACAAACAGAAGCTCTCAAAGAACTGCAATGTACTTCAGAAAAAGTCTCACTCATTTTCTGATAGCCCAAATATATTTCAGGGTCAGAGAATTCGGTCAGTCCCGCCAAAATTAGTACTGGTGGGAGGTATATGTGGTTTAGGGACAAAATTAGGCTGTCATATGTGTACTGCGGTTCTTATGCATTCTTCTCTTCCTAACATAAATTCTTCCTTTATATCGCAGGGTGTGGCTATAAACTTTTTGAGTGGCAACCAAAATATGAGGCAGCAGTTTTAGGTGCCATGATTGTTAGTGAGTATAAAGCACCAACAGCGATATCAAAAGAAGGTACAAGCAATGCAAGTGGCAGACATCCTGGAAATCACTCTGAGTGAATATATGCAACTTTTCGAGAGGAAAATAGTTTATGGAGAAATGCAACATCTTTGGATAATACTGCAGCATCTGAGTTTGACCAGGTGAGTTTGAGAGAATAAGAGTATTAGGTATATATCAAGATATTGGACTGATTTTCTTACAGCCAAGAAAGATGATAGTTATTCCTGCGGGGTAATGCTTTTTTTATTATTCAATCATTTTGTCTACATAATTATACATACATTTGCATACAATTTGTACAGTATCTCCAGATGTAGAAAAACAGGCTTTACTATTATCAAATGGATTTTGCTGCCACAATCTTTACATGCTGTAGTTAACTTTTGGGATAAACTATACATACAACAAGTGTATCTACATTGTAAATATGAGCGCATAAAATAGTAATATTTATCTCATGACAAGATGAAGGTAAGCCTGCATGACACTGGGTATTTTAAAAATCATTAAACTCCCCCAAATTGATATACCTCTGATGAAACCGCCCCCTTTAGAGGCGGAGAAACGCATCAGTTGACCAACTAACGATCGTGGAACGCAGCCGGAAGTCGGAAGCACCGAACACAGAGCCGCGCATTGCAGCGTGTGAGCGTCCCCTGCAGCTCCAGGCTTGCTACTCAGCCTGGGTGTTATTGCAGCCAGACGAGGCGGACACCATCCAACGGCCTAGCCGATGAGTCCCAGGACCACCGCACTGAGAAGCCGCCGCAGAGCAGCCACTATTCAACACTGGCCAGTGAGTGAACTATCCCCATGTTTATGGGAAGGTAAAATTGACGTAGAAACATCCGTTTATAAGAATTTAGTTCTGCAATACACAGCTGGACATGTTTCAAACAGCTATATACTGATGAAGTATTGATTGGTTTCTAAAGCTTAGAACTGCTTCTGCCACCATATAACATCTCATTGAGTTAATGGACTACTACTAACCAGTGGCTACTAATCTCTAATATATGCATGCAAACTTTCATATTACTAACCAGCATTTTGTGCTAATAAGTAGCAGGTCTCGAGTTATAGGACACGTGTCCATAGTAATATTTTAATTGTTTTTATGTTGTGTTGTGATAAATTTACAGTTTAATTCATTTTTTTAACACTGTTTAAATAAACCATTGTGTTTACAAAACCAGCAGCTGAGATCAAATTACTCTTCTGAGCGCCCGCAATACAATTTATTTTTTTGTTGCTGTGCAGTTACTATTGGTGGACGTCCAGATCCTCCATTTGTGGGCAGCTAGAAAAGTATTTATTTAAACTCTACTCTTTTAAGTTAGAGGTTTTCTCATTAAATAGCGCCAATTTTCTTTACTTTTTGTAAATTAAATATACAACTCACAACCACATAAACTCATTAAATGGAGTGTACAATAATGAAGAAATTAATATATTGAAAAAGATTTTTTTTAAACGGCAGAAATATAGTTGCAAAAAAGTTCCGTAACCACTTAACTGATGATTTTTTCCCCCAGAAACAGCTCAGAAATTGTTGTTGTTTTTTTTAATTAGTGAATTAGGTAAAGAACATGAATTTAACCTTATCCAAAATGTTTTCCCAAACATTGAAACATTGATTTGAAACATCGCGACCATCAGAAAATCAGTAACATCGCGACCATCATGACATTAGTTTTTAGAGCCTGGACAGCTGCCATATTCACAGGGGTGGTCTGGGGGGGCTTGGGGTCAATTATTTATACTTACCAGCGGCTGCTATTGTCTGCAGCCGCTGGAGGTTGGGGATCCTGCCGTGCTGACCGATCAGCAATGATGGACAGCAGAGCAACACTGGGGGCTGGGTGCTGGAAGGCAGAGAGAGGGACGTTCTGATCCTTCTGACAGAAGCAGCGGAGGGAAGTTTCCCTTCCCTGTCGCTGCTAACACTGTTTATCTGACTGGTTGTATCATGTGCGACCATGTCAGATAAAGCACTTGCAGGCATGGTCACATCTGATGCGACCATGCCAGGCAAGTGGTTAAACCAGAAATAAAAACAGAACCTGAAAACTGATGTTTTTCATGTAACTGTTTCCAGTAAAAGCTAAAACATGCAGAGACTTCAATTGTTAATTAACCCCCTGCAAGGAACAAATGAACAGCATGGGCAATAATTTCATTTCACGTGGTTATGAGTCTCAAACCATAAACTAAACTAAAATGAAAAATAATGGAAATGGATTGAGAAACATTACTGAAACCTAATCCAAATCCCAAGAAATCCAACTACCAGGAATTAGCTTTCATTACAAAATATGGTTCGCACCACAAACAAATGGAAAGAATCTTTCAGAGACATTGGCATCTGTTACACAAGGATACCATTCTCACTAAACTATTACCTCCCAAACTTAAGTTAATTTACAAAAGGGCAAATAATCTCCAAAAGAAACTGGTCAAAAGCGCTTTAGACACACAGAATACTGAGGCTACCATCGATGTGGGGTTTGTCAAATGTGCAAAACAGTTCAGAGAAAAAGATACAAAGTACACCAGTTTTACAGTACACGGCAAATAATACCGTATTATGGACTTCATTACATCCCACACACCGAACGTGGTATATCTAATTGAGTGTTCGTGCAGTCTCATATATGTAGGATGAACCTCTAGATCCTCAAAAACAAGAACAGCTGAAAATATAAGGAAAGGCGTTGCAACCAATTCTTTATCGGAACATTTTAAAAAACCATACTTGTTTGACAAAACACAAAAAAAATGTATGGGTATAGAACCCATTAAAAATACTTGGAGGAACAGGGATGGGGACTCCATACTAGCAAGAAGAGAAATGCAGTGAATATTCAAACTCAAGTCCCTGACTCCGGGAGGTCTTAATAAAGACTTTGAACTCAAGTAGTTCTTAATTTATTATTCATAGTTATAACTTAAAATTCAACTTATAATTCATTTTTATAGCTTATATTTGTTCTCCTAATCTATCATCTTCCTTAAACCAATACAACTACAACTGTTTTTATAATTGTCTAGTCATAAAAATATTTATATAAATTACTGAATACAAGTATCACACTTTACATGACAGTAATGTTTAATATCATTTATTTTTATTTTTGACTTTAGTATTTTTTTGTTTTTCGTTATATATGGATAAATAAACGTAAAAAAAACTCCATATCCATTGATCTGTGAATTAAACTATGGGTGATTATGAATTTCCATGAATTTTAAGAGTTGTGGCTGTCTTTTTGCCAACCGGAACCGGAAGTGATTGGACCACCGCACTTCCGGAACATGGACTTCGACATTCAGATTTGTTTTTATAGATTCCCCAATTGTTTTTAGAGATTTCCTAATCTTTTGTGGGCTCACATTAAGTTTATATGTTGGTATCTTATCACCCTTGAATAATGTAGTTTAAAAAGTTTGTTTTTTTGGTAAATACTGATTACCTATTGCGAATTAAGACTGAGGGCTTCAAATACTGGAATCCTTTTCAATATGGTAAATTGCCTTGAGGAACTAAAAGATTCTGATACTCTAGGGTGCCATGATTCAGAAAGTTTGGGAACCAATCACCTAGAGCTAGTTAGCACTGTGGTGGGTGACCCCAATTTGTGTGTATTCCATTCTATAGTACCTCTACACTTGGCTGGAAGTCTAGTGCTGGTAAATGTCAAATTCACACTGCGCTCTTCATCCTGCAGATTTTGCCACTGCCAACAAAGACTTAAATGCCTAATACTGGCTTGCAAGTTGGGGGGACCTCACAAAATATTTATTTTTTATTTCTTGGGGCATTATTTCAAAAAATCTTACAAAAAAATCCTGCACAGATCCTAGGAATCTGTACTGTAGTTTATGAAAAATGTTCATGTCACTATCTGACAAACAGAAGCTCTCAAAGAACTGCAATGCACTTCAGAAAAAGTCTCACTCATTTTCTGATAGCCCAAATATATTTCAGGGTCAGAGAATTCGGTCAGTCCCGCCAGTGGCGTAAGTTAACCCCAGTCGCCCGGAGGCATGATAAATGTTGGTGCCCCCACTACATACTGTATACACACACACCCTTCATATGTAGCTATCCGGCACTCATGTTGAACAGTAGCAGTGTGCTCAGGTGCCTTTCCAAATAGTAATATAGATACACATACAAAGTGGACGGCACTCCAAGTCAGTCATCCGAATAAAATAGACACCAGCATACCTTTATAGCACACCTACAGTACTCCCTCACCCAACAGCGTGTCACAATGTAGATGCTTTGGCGCAGTGGTGTGCCGATATACAGTATATATATAAAAAACACACAAACGCCTCTTTCACTTAAACACACACACGCCTCTCACTTACACTCACACCTCTTACTTACACACGCCTCCTTAGCTTAAACACACACATGCCTCCTTCGCTTAAACACACACACCTCCTTCTCTTAAACACACACAATCCTCACTTACACACACGCCTCTCACTTACACACACACCTCTCACACACGCCTCTCACTTACACAAACGCCTCTCACTTACACATGCTTCCTTCACTTAAACTCACACACACACGCCTCCTTCATTTAAACACACACACACACACACACACACACACACATGCCTCCTTCATTTTAACTCACACACACACACAAGCTTCCTTCACTTAAACACACAAACATGCCTCTTTCACTTATACACACACACATACACACCTATGCCTCTCTCACACATACACATACACGCACACATGCCTCTTTCACTTAAAAACACACACGCACTCACACACACAAAAACAAACACATGCTTCCTTCACTTACACACACACACACACACACACACACACACACACACACACACACACACACACAAACCTCACTTAAACATGCACACAGAAAACACAGTGCTGCCAACATTTATTAAAGACCCCCTAGCACCCCTCCCCTTTCCAACTACACACACCTCAACAGTGCAGCTTGAGGCAAGTGCTGCCAGTGCCTACCTGCTGCTATCAGCCCAATGGAAGAACAGAGAGCATCACTCAGCCAGCCCATCTGGAAGGGCCGGGCAGGAGCTGTGTTATGGAGCTCCCTCTAGCTGTAGCCACAGCCAGCTCTCTGTATATACTAGGACAGGGGTGGCCAACCAGTCAGAGGCAAAGAGCCAGAAAAAATCAGTAGTCAAGGGCAAGAGCCAGTATCATGCGCGCGCCAAAGGCGCGCGTGCAAAAATGGGGGCGTGGCCTAGTTTTCACAAAGCCACACCCCATTTTGTGCACACACCTTTCGTTATGATGTTTGTAGGAGTATGACCTTGTGTCATAACTCCGTTTTTAGTCATGTTGTACAGTGCCACATACATATAATGCCTCAGTACAGTGCCACATACATATAAAAATGTCAAAAAATGGGTGCCTCCACACTGCCAGAAACATATGTCCCCACAGTGCCACATACACATATGTCCCCACAGTGCCAGATACATATATGCCCCAAAGTGCCAGATACATATATGCCCCACAGTGCCAGATACATATATGCCCCACAGTGCCAGATACATATATGCCTCACAGTGCCAGATACACATGACCCCCCAGTGCCAGATATACATGTCCCCCCAGTGCCAGATATGCCCCCAGTGCCAGATATATATGCCCCCACAGTGCCAGCTATGCCCCTAGTGCCAGATATATATGTCCACAAAGTGCCAGCTATGCCCCCAATGCAGTGTCCCCACAGTGCCAGATATGCCCCCAGTGCCAGATATACATGTCCCCACACAGTGCCAGCTCTGCCCCCAGTGCCAGATATTCATGCCCCCCCAGTGCCAGCTATGCCCCTAGTGCCAGATATATATGTCCCCAAAGTTCCAGCTATGCCCCCAGTGCCAGATATGCCCCCAGTACCAGATATATATGTCCTCACAGTGCCAGCTATGCCCCTAGTGCCAGATATGTCCCCACAGTGCCAGCTATGCACCCAATGCCAGTGTCCCCAGTGCCAGATATACATGTCCCCCAAGTGCCAGATATATATGTCCCCACAGTGCCAGATATATATATGTCCCCACAGTGCCAGCTATGCCCCCAATGCCAGTGTCCCCACAGTGCCAGATATGCCCCCAGTACCAGATATACATGTCTCCTCAGTGCCAGCTTTGACCCCAGTGCCAGGTATACATGTCCCCACAGTGCCAGCAATGCCCCCAGTGCCAGATATACATGTCCCCCAAGTGCCAGATATATATGTCCCCACAGTGCCAGATATATATGCCCCACAGTGCCAGCTATGCCCCAATACCAGTGTCCCCACAGTGCCAAATATGCCCCCAGTGCCAGATATATATGTCCCCACAGTGCCAGCGATGCCGCAATGCCAGTGTCCCCACAGTGCCAGATATGCCCCCCAGTGCCAGGTATACATGTCCCCACAGTGCCAGCAATGCCCCCAGTGCCAGATATACACGAGGACCCCCTTCCCCTGTGCTGCTCACCACGCTGCTGCTGTCTGTGAGGGGAGGAGAGCGCAGCATGCGCCTCTCCTGCCCCTCACTCTCCGGCGGCTGTGTCTCTCTTCAATTAGGCGCCGGTCCGTGAGCCAATCAAAGCTAATTGTAGCGTGACGCCGCCGCTGGTGAGTGAGGGGCAGGAGAGGCGCACGCTGCGCTCTCCTCCCCTCACAGGCAGCAGCACGGTGAGCGGTCAGGCAGTGGGAGACAGTGGAGGCGATGTGCCCCCTTGAGGTCAGGAGCCCGGCGGCAGCCGACTCCACTGCCTCCCAGAGTTCCGCCCCTGAGTCCCGCCAAAATTAGTACTGGTGGGAGGTATATGTGGTTTAGGGACAAAATTAGGCTGTCATATGTGTACTGCGGTTCTTATGCATTCTTCACTTCCTAACATAAATTCTTCCTTTATATCGCAGGGTGTGGCTATAAACTTTTCGAGTGGCAACCAAAATATGAGGCAGCAGTTTTAGGTGCCATGATTGTTAGTGAGTATAAAGCACCAACAGCGATATCAAAAGAAGGTACAAGCAATGCAAGTGGCAGACATCCTGGAAATCACTCTGAGTGAATATATGCAACTTTTCGAGAGGAAAATAGTTTATGGAGAAATGCAACATCTTTGGATAATACTGCAGCATCTGAGTTTGACCAGGTGAGTTTGAGAGAATAAGAGTATTAGGTATATAACAAGATGTTGGACTGATTTTCTTACAGCCAAGAAAGATAATAGTTATTCCTGCGGGGTAATGCTTTTTTTATTATTCAATCATTTTGTCTACATAATTACACATACATTTGCATACAATTTGTTGCTGAGCTGCAACACACTAATAATACAGTATCTCCAGATGCAGAAAAACAGGCTTTACTATTATCAAATAGATTTTGCTGCCACAATCTTTGCATGCTGTAGTTAGCTTTTGGGATGAACTATGCATACAACAAGTGTATCTACACTGTAAATATGAGCGCATAAAATAGTAATATTTATCTCATGACAAGATAAAGGTTAGCCTGCATGACACTGGGTATTTTAAAAATCATTAAACTCCCCCAAATTAAATATACAACTTACAATCACATAAACTCATTAAATGGAGTGTACAATAAAGAAGAAATTAATATATTGAAAAAGATTTTTTTTTAAATGGCAGATATATAGTTGCAAAAAAGTTCCTTAATCACTTAACTGATGATTTTTTCCCCCAGAAACAGCTCAGAAATTGTTGTTGTTGTTTTTTTTAATTAGTGAATTAGGTGAAGAACATGAATTTAACCTTATCTAAAATGTTTTCCCAAACATTGAAACATTGATTTGAAACATCGCGACCATCAGAACATCAGTAACATTGTGACTGTCATGACATTAGTTTTTAGAGCCTGGACAGCTGCCATATTCACAGGGGTGGTCTGGGGGGGCTTGGGGTTAATTATTTATACTTACCAGCGGCTGCTATTGTCTGCAGCCTCTGGAGGTGGGGGCTCCTGCCGTGCTGACCGATCAGCAATGATGGACAGCAGAGCAACACTGGGGGCTGGAAGGCAGAGGGAGGGACCTTCTGATCCTTCTGACAGAAGCAGCGGAGGGAATTTTCCCTTCCCTGTCGCTGCTAACACTGTTTATCTGACTGGTTGTATCATGTGCGACCAGGTCAGATAAAGCACTTGCAGGCATGGTCACATCTGATGCGACCATGCCAGGCAAGTGGTTAAACCAGAAATAAAAACTGATGTTTTTCATGTAACTGTTTCCAGTAAAAGCTAAAACATGCAGAGACTTCAATTGTTAATTAACCCCTGTAAAATTACAAATTTCTAATATCATATTAACATTCTTTTTTTCTGCCCACAATCCTAATGATGTCACTACAAAACATTGTGTATATACTAAGGGGGTTTATGACTCTTGTTTGACATACATCTCATGACTTCTTATGAAATTTTCTTTCGAAATCATCTCTACATAGTATACAATAAAGTCCCTGGTAGGTGTCTGTCTTGTCTGTTCTGGCAGCTCCCCTGTTCCTCCTCCCTCTCATAGAAGGCTTCAGTCTGCAACTTTGCACTGGGGAGGAGGAAATCATCACATCTCATCCTGCACATTTGAGAAAATAAACAGAGAGGTGCCGCCTGTAAGCACAACAGTGCTATCCTCTTATGCAGCCCTGTGGTAAGACGATCAAACCTCCCATGATCTGAAGGTTAAGATGGATGGATTGTGAGACAAAAGAAAGACAAATAAAAATAAAAATAACACAACAGAAGAAAACAACAGTGAATCAAAAGAACAACCGTGAAAAATCTTCAATTTGATTAGCAAAAAACTCACAGAGTAGGAGGAAAGAGTTTTGCAGGAAGGACTTAAACTTGCTCTAACTTGTAAAATTAACCATTTTGATGCTTTCATTGATGTCCAAAAGTATATCAGAAAACTCTCACCCAAGAAATTCTTCCACAATCAGCAACCATCAAATAATGAAACAAAAGGACAGACTTTTAAGAGGAAATCGACTTTCAGTCCAACTCATATAAAAGGACCCTATGTAGAAAGCTTTGCGAAATTAGGCTTGGATGACTTAGAGAAACTGGAGATGAAAAGGTACATAAAGAAATGGAACCTTACAAATAAAGAGAGGATGGCAATTAAGACACTTCAGAAAGACAAATAAATAATCATATAACCCTCCAACAAGGGTGGAGGGATTGTGATTATGGACACACCCTAATATGAGAAGGAGATTCTCCGGCAACTACAAAGTAATAGTTACTGTAGACTCCAGACAGAGCCCACTGCCAAAATTGCCAACTAACTCACCAATATGTTGAATCAACACCTTCCCCAATTAGGGATCACCGAAGAAGAAAAATTTTATATTGACATAAAGGATCCGACAATATCAGCTATGTGCATTTTCAAGGATCCGACAATATCAACTATGTACATTCTTACAAAAATACACAAGGATCCAGTAAACCCTCCTTGAAGACCGATCATTTCAGGTACAAATAGTATGACCAGTAACTTATCCAGCTTCATCGATCACCGTCTACAACCCATTGTATCTAAGATGCCTTCTTATTTGAAAGACACTATGGACACCTTAAATAAATTGAAAAATATACAATGGAAAAATTAAATGTATATGGTATCAGCAGACATCACATCCTTATACACCATAATAAACCATACGGATGGTCTGGAACCAAAAAAAAGTTTTTTGGGCCAGTCAGATCTATCAAAAGAAAGAATGGAGTTCATTATAGATAGCATCAAGTTTATTTTGAAAAACAATTACCGTATATACTCGAGTATAAGTCGACCCGAATATAAGCCGAGGCACCTAATTCTACCACAAAAACCTGGGAAAACTTATTGACTCGAGTATAAGCCTAGGGTGGGAAATGCAGCTCTAGCCGTACACAGCCCTCAGTGCCAGATATGCCCTCATAGTGCCAGATATGCCCCCACAGTGCTGCCAGATATGCCCCCACAGTGCTGCCAGATATGCCCCCACAGTGCTGCCAGATATGCCCCCACAGTGCTGCCAGTTATGCCCCCACAGTGCTGCCAGTTATGCCCCCACAGTGCTGCCAGATATGCCCCCACAGTGCTGCCAGATATGCCCCCACAGTGCTGCCAGATATGCCCCCACAGTGCTGCCAGATATGCCCCCACAGTGCTGCCAGTTATGCCCCCACAGTGCTGCCAGATATGCCCCCACAGTGCTGCCAGATATGCCCCCACAGTGCTGCCAGTTATGCCCCCACAGTGCTGCCAGATATGCCCCCACAGTGCTGCCAGATATGCCCCCACAGTGCTGCCAGTTATGCCCCCACAGTGCTGCCAGATATGCCCCCACAGTGCTGCCAGATATGCCCCCACAGTGCTGCCAGATATGCCCCCACAGTGCTGCCAGTTATGCCCCCACAGTGCTGCCAGTTATGCCCCCACAGTGCTGCCAGATATGCCCCCACAGTGCTGCCAGATATGCCCCCACAGTGCTGCCAGATACGTTCCCTCCCCAAGTGCCAGGTATGCCCCACAGTGTTGTTACTTACCCCTCCGTCGATCCCGCGCTGTCTTCTGGAGGGACACGAAGCACACAGCGTGCGCGGCTCTCCTGTGTCCCTCCTGCATCTTCGGCGGCCGCGGCGGGTCTATTATAGGAAGTGCCGGTTCGTGATCAGAGGTCACGAACGGGTATTTCCTGTAATAGAACCGCCGCTGCTGAAGCCGGAGATGCAGGAGGGACACAGGAGCGCCGCGCGCTGTGCGCTCCATGTCCCTCCTTCACACTGCTCTGCCTCTGCCTGCACTGACTCGAGTATAAGCCGAGGTGGCTTTTTCAGCACAAAAAAAAGTGCTGAAAAAGTCGGCTTATACTCGAGTATATACGGTATTTCTATTTCTATTTTAAAGGCATTTACTATTTACAAGAAGTTAGCACAGCCATGGGTATCATATTTGCCCACAGCTATGCCAACTTGTTCCAGGTCAAGTGGGAGGAGGATACCATCTGGCAGGGACAAAGTTGGTGTCATGGCATAGATACATTGATGATGAGATTTTCTTCTGGAGGGGAACAGAGACGGAACTAAAGAATTTCTTCACATTGCTCAATGAAATTAACATCAACATCAAATGTACTTTCCAAATCAGCCAAATGGAGATTCATTTTTTGGATTTTTCTCTCTACATCACAGATGGCACAATACATACAAAAACATACCAAAAACATACAGACACAAAGAGCTACATTAACAGAAATAGTGAACACTTGAACAAATGGCTTGAAGGTGTCCCAAAAAGCTAACTGATGAGAGTAAGAAGAAACTGCACAGAAGAAAAGTATGCAAGGAACAAATGAACAGCATGGGCAATAATTTCATTTCACGTGGTTATGAGTCTCAAACCATATACTAAACTAAAGTGAAAAATAATGGAAATGGATTGAGAAACATTACTGAAACCTAATCCTAACCCAAAAAATCCAACTACCTGGAATTAGCTTTCATTACAAAATATGGCTCGCACCACAAACAAATGGAAAGAATCTTTCAGAGACATTGGCATCTGTTACACAAGGATACCATTCTCACTAAACTATTACCTCCCAAACTTAAGTTAATTTACAAAAGGGCAAAGAATCTCCAAAAGAAACTGGTCAAAAGCGCTTTAGTCACACAGAATACTGAGGCTACCATCGATGTGGGGTTTGTCAAATGTGCAAAACAGTTCAGAGAAAAAGATACAAAGTACACCAGTTTTACAGTACACGGCAAATAATACCATATTATGGACTTCATTACATCCCACACACCGAACGTGGCATATCTAATTGAATGTTCGTGCAGTCTCATATATGTAGGACGAACCTCTAGATCCTCAAAAACAAGAGCAGCTGAAAATATAAGGAAAGGCGTTGCAACCAATTCTTTATCTGAACATTTTAAAAAACCATACTTGTTTGACAAAACACAAAAAAACGTATGGGTATAGAACCCATTAAAAATACTTGGAGGAACAGGGATGGGGACTCCATACTAGCAAGAAGAGAAATGCAGTGAATATTCAAACTCAAGTCCCTGACTCCGGGAGGTCTTAATAATGACTTTGAACTCAAGTAGTTCTTAATTTATTATTCATTGTTATAACTTAAAATTCAATTTATAATTCATTTTTATAGCTTATATTTGTTCTCCTAATCTATCATCTTCCTTAATCCAATACAACTACAACTGTTTTTATAATTGTCTAGTCATAAAAACATTTAGATAAATTACTGAATACAAGTATCACACTTTACATGACAGTAATTTTTAATATCATTTATTTTTATTTTTGAATTTTGTATTTTTTCTTTTTCGTTACATATGGATAAATAAACGTAAAAAAAACTCCATATCCATTGATCTGTGAATTAAACTATGGGCGATTATGAATTTCCATGAATTTTAAGAGTTGTGGCTGTCTTTTTGCCAACCGGAACCGGAAGTGGTTGGACCACCGCACTTCCGGAACATGGACTTCGACATTCAGATTTGTTTTTATAGATTCCCTAATTGTTTTTAGAGATTTCCTAATCTTTTGTGGGCTCACATTAAGTTTATATGTTGGTATCTTATCACCCTTGAATAATGTAGTTTAAAAAGTTTGTTTTTTTGGTAAATACCGATTACCTATTACGAATTAAGCCTGAGGGCTTTAAATACTGGAAACCTTTTCAATATGGTAAATTGCCTTGAGGAACTAAATGCGTTGGCAGCGGTGACCTAGGACTTAGGGGGGACTTTATTTTTGGAAACTAAGCTTTGGAGCCTGGCTGGAGTGCTTATCTGGAAAAGCACTCGCCAACAACACCAGCAGCTCCTCTCTTTATTAACAGGTAAGAATACCCCACCTATTTTATGGAATTATAGGACTGCCAGGACCTGCAATATTCTTTCTCCACAGATGTGTTTTACCTGTACTTTCATTCATTCCTATTTTAATGTTTTAATGTTGTTTATTGTGTCTCATTAATTTCTGCAAAATAAATCCATTTAAGCTGAATACGATTGTTCAGGAACTCCTAGCACCTGTTGTGGTATCACGTTTCATCCATCCACATCCTTCACATATGTCCTTCCATAAGTCATCAGAAATATAGGCAAGTCTTTCCGGAATGCCTCTGTCCCCTGCATCCCCAAGTGTGCCTCTGACCCCCCATCTCCATGAGTATCTTTGCCTCCTACCTCCCCATGTGCAGCTATCATCTCCCCTTCCCATATGTATGTCTGCCCCCTGCATCAGCAAGTGTGCCTCTGACCCTGCCTGATTGCTCTGACCCCCCTACCCATGAGTGCCTCTGGCCTCTGCCTCCCCATATGCACCTATCATCTTCTCACTGCATATGTACATCTGCCCCTTGCCACAAAAAGTATTACTCCGCACCCCCACCTGATAAGTGCACCTGCCCCCTGCCTATGAGTGCCTCTGCCCCTCTTCATGAGTGACTCTGACTTCTGCCTCCCCATGTGCATCTATCACCTCCTTTTTCTATATGTACGTTTGCTCTCCCTCCACATTAGTGCCCCTGGCCATTGCCTTCCCAGTTGTGCCCCTGGGTGTGCTATTGAAAGTCAACCACACTTAGGTCAACAGTGTCTAGGTCGACCACTATTGGTAGACAGTAACTAGGTCAACAGGGATTCTAGGTCGACACTGCTATTAGGTCGACATGAACAGTGTTGACATGAAAAAAAGTTCGACATGAGTTTTTCATGTGTTTTTTGGTTTTGTTTTAGTTGTAAAGTGACTGGGAACACCAATTAGTGCACCATGTCCCATCGCATGGCTCGCCATGCTTTGGGCAAGGTGCCTCGTCCCGCTACCGCAGTGGTCGGCACAGGTTACCATTCCCAAACATAGTCCACATGGATCGTAAAGTACAAAAAAGTTCAAAAACAGAATAAAAATTGAAAAACCCATGTCGACCTTTTGATTTGTCGACCTAGAGACCCTGTCGACCTAGAAACCCTGTTGACCTAGTTACTGTTGACCAATAGTGGTCGACCTAGACACTGTCAACCTAAGTCTTGTTGACCTAGAGACCGAATACTGTGCCTCTGACCCCCTTCCCCATGAGTGCCTCTTCCTTCTACATCCCCGTGTGTGCTTATGATCTCCTTTCCCTGTATGTGCCTCTTAAGTCCCCTAAGCGTGCCTTTGACCCTGCCTACCCATGTGTACCACTGCCCTCTTCGTCCAAATATGTTTCTTTGAACCATCTCTCCATATGCTCCTTTGACCCAATTTCCCCATGTGATCCTCTGACCCCCTCTCCCTATCGGTAAGTTTTCCTCGGCCACAATCCCTTCTGTGCCATTGCCCCCTCACCAAGGGGTATCCGGACTCTGGGTCGACACCACTTAGGTTGACACCCATTGGTCGACAGTGGCTAGGTCGACACCTGAAATAGGTCGATATGCCATTAGGTCAACATGAACAAGGTCGACATGCAAAAAGGTCAACATGAGTTTTTCACATTTTTCTTTATTTTTTGAACTTTTTCATACTTTACGATCCACATGGACTACAATTGGGAATAGTGACCTGTGCCGAGCTAAGCGGCAGTGGAGTGAAGCACCTTGCCCAAAGCATGGTGAGCGAATCGAGCCATGTGATGGGACATGGCGAACTTATTCGGGTTCCCGGTCACTTTACGAATAAAACGACACCAGAAACACATGAAAAACTCATGTCAACCTTTTTTTCGTGTCGACCTTGTTCGTGTCCACCTAATGGCTCTGTCGACCTATTTCTAGTGTCGCCCTAGCCACTGTCGACCAATAGGTGTCGACCTAGACACTGTGGACCCTGAGCCCCATACCCCGCCAAGGCTGGCTGTTGCTGATCAGAAGAAACATGGATGATAGGAGACAAGTCTGTGTTCAGAGACACATAAACCTAAAGAAAGCAGGTTCAAACAATTTTCCTTTTAATAATAGGTAAAGGGATTATGTTGTAGGTACTGACTTTAAGGACCTTTGTGTTTTTAGCAAACTTGCTGCTAAATTTAAAGCATTGGCGTCCCTTCAAATTTCACTATGGGGTCACAAATTTCTAGCTACGCCCCTGCCTGTAAATCTGCATAGTATGAACTAAAGTTTATGGTAGGTGTATGTCTGTTTGGCCAGGCAGGCTAATCTCAAGAACCACTGGATGGATTTTGATGTGATTTTCACAAATCTATAGAGCATTTGTTGAGGAAGGTTTAGGTGTATGAAACATTGGTGGTAATTCCAAGTTGATCGCAGCAGGAATTTTATTAGCATGTGGGCAAAACCATGTGCACTGCAGGGGAGGTAGATTTAACATGCGCAGAGAGAGTTAGATGTGGGTGGGGTGTGTTCAATCTGCAATCTAATTTGCAGTGTAAAAATAAAGCAGCCAGTATTTACCCTGCACAGAAACAAAATAACCCACCCAAATCTAACTCTCTCTGCACATGTTATATCTGCCTTCCCTGCAGTGCACATGGTTTTGCCCAACTGCTAACAAAAATCCTGCTGCGATCAACTTGGAATTACCCCCATTAAAGTATGATGACAGGGATCCGAGAGTGACAATTTTAAGGAGGCAAGTCAACTCCCATGTGAAGCAAGGGCAGGTTGCTAGTATAATTAAAAGAGTACATTCTACAAAAACAGCATTATGAGTCTGACATATACAGTGCATCCAGGAAATTATTCACAGCGCTTTACTTTTTCCACATTTTGATATGTTACAGTCTTACTCCAAAATGGAATAAAAACATTTTTTTCCCTCACCATTCTACACACAATACCGCATAATGACAATGTGAAAAAAGTATTTTTTAGATTTTTGCTAATTTATTAAAAATAAAAAACTAAGAGATCACATGTACGTAAATATTCATAGCCTTTGCTCAATACTTTGTTGATGCACCTTTGGAAGCAATTACAGCCTCAAGTCTTTTTTAATATGATGCCACAAGCTTGGCACACCTATCTTTGGGCAGTTTCACCCATTACTATTTGCTGCACCTCTCAAGCTCTATCAGGTTGGATGGGAAGCATCGGTGTGCAGCCATTTTCATATCTCTCCAGAGATGTTCAAACAGATTCAAGTCTGGCCTCCAGCTGGGCCACTCAAGGACATTCACAGAGTTTTCCAGAAACCACTCCTTTGATATCTTGGCTGTGTGCTTAGGGTCGTTGTCCTGCTGAAAGATGAACCGTCGCCCCAGTCGGAGGTCAAGAGCGCCGTGGAGCAGGTTTTCATCCAGGATGTCTCTGCACATTGCTGCATTTATATTTCCCTCTATCTTGACTAGTCTCCCAGTTCCTGCCACTCAATAACATTCCCACAGCATGATGCTGCCACTACCATGCTTCACTGTAGGGATGGTATTGGCCTGGTGATGAGCGGTGCCTGGTTTCCTCCAAACATGATGCCTGGCATTTACACCAAAGAGTTCAGTCTTTTACTCATCAGACCAGAGAATTTTGTTTCTCATGGTCTGAGAGTCCTTCAGGTGCATTTTGGCAACCTCCAGGTGGGCTGCCATATGCTTTTTACTTAGCAGTGGCTTCCATATGACTACTTAACATACAGGCCTGATTGGTGGATTGCTGCAAAGATGGTTATCCTTCTGGAAGGTTCTCCTCTCTCCACAGAGGAATGCTGTAGCTCTGACAGAGTGACCATCGGGTTCTTGGTCACCTCCCTGACTAGGGCCCTTCTCCCTTGATTGCTCAGTTTAGACGGCCGGCCAACTTTAGGAAGTGTCCTGGTGGTTTCAAACTTCTTCCATTTATGGATGATGGAGGCCACTGTGCTCATTGGGACCTTCAACGCAGCAGATATTTTTCTGTACCCTTTCCCAGATTTGTGCCTTGAGACAATCCTGTCTCGGAGGTCTACAGGCAATTCCTTTGACATCATGCTTGATTTGTGCTCAGACATGCAATGTGGGATCTTATATAGACAGGTGTGTGCCTTTCGAAATCATGTCCAATCAACTGAATTTACCCAGGTGGACTCCAATTAAGCTATAGAAACATCTCAAGGATGATCAGTGGAAACAGCTTCATGGCAAAGGCTGTGAATACTTATGTACATGTAATATCTTAGTTTTTTTAGTTTTAAGAAATTTGCAAAAATCTCCCAAAAACTTTTTACACGCTGTCATTATGGGATATTGTTTGTAGAATTTTTATGGGGAAAATTAATTTATTCCATTTTGGAATAAAGCTGTAACATAACAAAATGTGGAAAAAGTGAAGTGCTGTGAATACTTTCCTGATGCACTGTACTTATAAATGCCTTAAGTAGATATGTTATTTCACTCTATCTTTAGCAGGCTAATAATTATTTTTTTGTTTAACTTATTCTCTGTTCACATACAGACACCATCTTATATGGCTTAAGAAGGGCATGGTTTTTATGCATTTGACTATTCCTGTTAGAATATATAATGACCAGAGAGAAACCCTCAATCAAGTTGAGACATTGTAATTAAATGGTGTTTTTAGGATGAGAGGAGGGCAATTTGGGGCAGCCTAGCATGTCAGATGTTCTAAGCATTCCACTGGGGGTGCATTACCTACTATAATGCAGACACTTCCCTAATGTGGCAAGTCAATATGAACATATCATGATTTGGACTATGCAAATGTTGCAGGTGCTGTTTTTTTTAATCACTGGTATAATAGGCAAAACTGGCAGGTGGTCTGGAGGTGCACTGGACCACGCATTAGCCTTAAACACTGATTTATTAATTTAATTAGTGTCCTCCCGGTCAGGAATGCATTTGCTGACCGGGAGGATGATAGCTGCGTTGTAGGTCCCGGGCTCCACCCCCACCCATGTTAGCAACCAATTGAAATCTATTGTATGTGTGCAGTGTGATGTGATGACACCATGCCGCACCCCTGCCTGGTCACCACACCAGAGATAAATCTGCTTTCCTCCTGCCTATCCAGACAGTGTCAGACTGCCAGAGCCTATGGCTCTGTCCTCCTGTGGGGCATGGGCTATGGCAGTGCGGCCATACTACACCAGCCAGCGGCCGCCCAAGCCCACCTCTGTGACTGTGGACTGTTACAGCCAAGAACAGCTGCTGCTGTCCTACCGAGTCCCACCCACACCCCCCTTCCTGCGCTGTCCTCCTACGCTGTCCTCTCTCCCGCGCTTTCCTCCTGCGGAACACAGGCTGTGGCCATTTCTAGGCCCAGAGTGACTCTCAACAGACTGAGAAGAGTCCCACCCTTCCCACACTGTCTGTCTTCCTGCCAGAGTCTCTGCCATCCTGCGGGCTTCGTAGCGACAACACCAGATCTGATGGCCAGGAGCCGGGGGTCCTCTTCTCAGGTCCTAGACTTGACAAGGTTTGTACCTATTCTGAAACACTGTATTAAGAGGTTGATTCAATTAGCTGGGATGTGCTGAACATTGTATTCTGGAACAGCCCATTATGGAGCCCTACATCGCTTCCCGATTACAGGGACTCCCCACTTGTTTCAGCCTATGGTTATGGCATAGTGCGGGGCCGGGACTATGGACAGAGCTCCCTGCTGCCGGTTCCCCCACTATTACCGCCCTGGCTGGTGGGCTTCCATGTGTACAGAAGATAACTCAGGGGGAGATGATGGTGTGCTGAGAGATGACATGCTGTAGGTGATGGTGTGCTGTGAGACATCGCATGGGGAGGTGATGGTGTGCTGAGAGACAGGTGTAACTAACAGATGACACGAGGGGGAGATGATGATGTGGCTGAGAGATGCAGTGGGAGATAGTGTGGCTGAGAGACACGGGGCAGGATGTGAGTCTGGTTAAACCTATGTTGTATGATGCTGATCTTGTTAATATTCCTACACAAACAGGCATCTTCTTGACAATGTGATCTCCTACATAAATAGTCATTACCGACTGAAGACCCCATCTGTCTTAGTGGAAACAGTTCTTCAGGGGTTCCACATTGTGATAAACCATTATATAGGTAAGGTGCATGTGGAATTGAAAAGAATGTTCCTAGTGTGACAAGTAACAGGCAGCGTGCAATGTTGACACGGCTCATTTTCAGTGACCACGCCCCTTCTAGGATGTGGCCATGCCCATTTTCCTGGCGTGCGCACATGTTTTACTTTGAGGGATTTTTTGGGAGGGGGGTCATTCTTAATCCTGCCCTAGGCTCGAGGTGACTCATGTCTCAGCAAAAGGATGATGATGCACAGAAAAGATGTGTGGACGAAAGTTCTGGGAGCATTAAAAGGTCATCAGACTTAGGAGGCTTTGGGAATGAGTGGTAAAAGAAGGATGTACAGTCTATTCTTGTGAGTAAACAATTAGGTGGTGCTGCCATTTGCACAGGCTCTGGCGAGGTGTTTGAATTGGTACCACCCATTACCAAATGTCTAGTTTCGCCTATACCTGGTATATTAGCTTTCAATTTAAAAACACAACCCAGTATATGTCAAATATATAACTGAAAATAGGAGCTCTCAGCATTTTTTCCCACAACCAGATGCACCTTAAAGTATCAAGTGCGTTATATACTTGCAAATGCGCATAACAAAGACTTCTGCATTTTAGTTAGAAGTGTAATGAATCAAATTAATTATTTGTAAAATAAAATGTTTACTGTTTAATAGAAATGTGTTTTCTGATTTTTGTGTGTTTTTGTCTAGATAACCTTCCTCCCTGCTTTTCTTTCCCCTGCTTTTGATTATAATGAGTCAGTAACTATTATTTTGTGTATCGGTAAACAATTAGCCCTCTACTACATGTCCGTGTTTGAGCAGAAGGACCACACATTATGGTAGCCCCAAACGTCATGTGACAATTTCCCATTGTTGTGATAATATGCAGGTTAAATGACTGTGCAACATCTACTTAAGCCCTTAGAAATTCTGTTTCTAGCATGGGCAATTTTGTACCTATAGTAGTCAGAAAATATTAGGAAGCAGAAATAAACATTTCTTCAAAAGTAAATACAAAATTATTTAGCATTTAAAAGGAAGGAAATCTGTATGTAAATGTTCTAAAATTTCAAATAAAACCATCATCCCGTTTATGGGAAATTCTGCTCAGTGTACTCTTCTTATGGAAATTGGATAATTCATCTCAGCTCCTCATATGATAATGTTTCCTTTCGGTTTCTTCTTAACTTTAACATAAATGAACTTTCATAAAACTTAAACTTCAAGGGTTTCTGTGTGGTTGAGTGGATAAGAAGCAATGGGGAAAATGTATATTAACACTTCAGAACAATAAAAGAACCAATTAAATATTTGGTCACCTTTTTAAGATTAAATGTAAAATTTTGAATACTTTGCAGTTTTTCATTTTGTTTCTGTGCAGACTTTTTTTTTATTATATAAATCACTGAGATTAATTTACATTGGCCCTCATTCCGAGTTGTTCGCTCGGTATTTTTCATCGCATCGCAGTGAGAATTCTCTTAGTGCGCATGCGTAATGTTCGCACTGCGCATGCGTCAAGTAACTTTACTAAGAAGAAAGTAATTTTACTCACGGCTTTTTCGTCGCTCCGGAGAACGCATTGTGATTGACAGGAAATGGGTGTTACTGGGCGGATGTACGGCGTTTTAGGGGCGTGTGGCTGGAAACGCTACCGTTTCCGGAAAAAACGCAGGCGTGTCTGGAGAAACGGTGGGAGTGCTTGGGCGAACGCTGGGTGTGTTTATGACGTCAGCCGGGACCGAAAAGCACTGAATTGATCGCACAGGCAGAGTAAGTCTGGAGTTACTCAGAAACTGCTAACTCGGTTTTGATCGCAATATTGCGAATACATCGGTCGCACATTTAAGATGTTTAGATTCACTCCCAGTAGGCGGCGGCTTAGCGTGTGTAACTCTGCTATAATCGCCTTGCGAGCGAACAACTCGGAATGAGGGCCCTTAGACAGACACGGTGCAAAAATGTCTTACTCTTTTGTACTAAGATCTACGAAAAAAGGAACCTAAGTACTAGGAATCTTTTTCCAAATGAATATGCTAATACTTTTAGCCACAACTACAATTCATTATGGATTTTTAAAATTAAAAGAACCCAATTTGTTTTGTCAAGTATAATATTTTTTAGACCTGACTATAAACCCTGAAATCACTCAACTGTCATTTGTGAAGAAAAAATAGTTTTTTTGTGTGCAAATTGTGTATGTTCAATAAAACTCATTAAGTGCCACGCAACTGCATTACTAAATATAAGCACTGTGAGTCCACATAGTGAATTTCTCATTTGTGAAAACAAAAGAAAAAGGTTTTTTGTAACAACTTCTGTGTTCAGTAAACCGCAATTGGTGACGTGCCACTGTGTTAATAATTATAAGCACTACAAATCGATATGGATCACAATCAGTCGATAGAAGAGCAGGAGCAGTAACCAAGGACTAGTGCCCTGGTTGCTGCCAGTCATGATGATTGTAGTATAAGTTAGTAGTACTTCAACATAAACTAAAGCTGGTAATCAAGGGCATAGAGGGTTTAACAAAGGGCACATTAAATCAAAGCAATACTTTACAATGCTAATGGAAAAAGGCATCACTTCTAATAGGGGGAAAGTTTATTGTTGAAAAATATAAAATTGCCAACACTGGAATCTACCATTATAGAAGTATTTGTACTTTGTTGCATTGGGTGGCATAGGTCTTCCTTATAAAATTTGTAGTTAATTTTTATGAACATGCATCTTTGTCCACATTTCATTAGTTGCTACTTCAAATGGTTTCAGTAGCTTACATAAAACAGAGAGTATTCTCCAGTGTGCTGGAGTAAGGTACATTCCCCCTCCTCTCACTATGTTATAGCTTCTTGTGTAGGTTTAGATGATTTGTTGCTGTTTCTTCCTTCACTGGAGCATATAAATGTTGCAATGCCACCTGGTCACTACCTCTTGCTTCAGTTGGTGGCCTGTCAAATTGGACTGTTCTTGCAGTTGCTGCAATCTTCTACATGCAGTTACTGAATGAATTCCAAAAATGTCCAGAATTTGTTCAGGTAACAGACAGCATCTCCTGCATAGCCCTGTATTTATTTATTTTTTAAATTGAAACCTCCAAGGTTATTGTGTGGGCAAAACATGTGACGTGTTCAAACTCACCCAGTTGTAATGCTCTCACAGTGTTACATGCACTATTGGCAATGACAAATCATCATTAGAGTCTTAGGGGGTTTATTTACTAAGCCTAGGAAGGAGATAAAGTGCACAGAGATAAAGTAACAGCCAATTAGCTCCTAACTGTCATTTTTCAAACTCAATCTGTGACATGGCAGGTAGGAACTGATTGGCTGGTACTTTATCACCATGCATTTTATCTCAATCCAAGGCTATTTCTGCCCATACACCCAAAGATTTATTGTCAGATCTGGACGGTTGGAATGAAAACCTGGTAATGGATGAGTGCAAATAACAGTTGGCCATTTGCAACTAAATGCCGTAAAACTGACAGAAACTGACGTGGATTTAACCAATCTGTCTGACCATTTTTGTCTGTTTTCCAGTGTTTGGGAGCAAATGGTCAGTTGTCATTTGCTCTCAACAATTTCCAGATTTTCATTCCAACCAGCCAGATCTGACAATAAATCTATAGGGGTATGACCAGCTTAAGTAAATAGACCCCTTAGTAAGCCATCTTTCTTCTATGACATCCCTGAATTTTTCTAATAGGTTGACACTGGTATGACTCTTAGTGAAGCCAGTAATACAGAGAGTAGCCTGTCTGTGAATGAGCTGGCATTGTGCGTTAGATACTGCTGCTGTAGGCGATATACCCACCCAGTGTGCTGTCACAGTTTGACCACTTGTCCACATATCTGTGGTTAAGTGTTCAGTGGGTACAATGGCATTTTGTAGGCTAATAATTATTATATTAATTTTAACTTCCCAGTACAAGCGAGGAATCGCTGTTCTGGTAAAATGGAATACAGAGAATTTGGTAGCAGTGACACAAGTCTTCAATTAACTGTCTAAACCAGGTGCATTTGTGGCCTGCTCATCATAATACCCCCTTCTCCCTCATAAATTGTCTTAGTAAATTAGCCAATTAAATTAACTAACTAATCAATTCTTCTTTCTTTACAACAACTGAGACAAAAGTGTCATAAAAGTAAAAAATAATTTTCAATCATTAATACTGTTCCCAATGCCCCATTGACTAACATTTTCAGAATCAAACAATTAAATTAACTTAGGAATCAATAATTCTTTCCTTTCCCTGTCTTCCACTCGAGTTCTGTATGATTTACCAGTGGCTGGGACGCCGGCCGTCAGTATATGGACAATGGGGTGGTAGTCATGTGACCGCCGGTCGGCTGACCGACAGTCACATGACCTCCTCCGTGAGCCCGACGGCTCACTATCCCGATGGTCGGCATGCCGACCAACAGGGACTATTTCTACTCGTGGGTGTCCACGACACCCATAGAGTGGGAATAGAACCCGTGGCGACCGCAGGTCGCCACCGAGCCCGCAGCGTGGCGAGCGCAGCGAGCCCGCAAGGGGCTTGCTGCACTCGCCCCTCCCCGCCGGGATCCCGGCGTCGGTATGCTGCCGGGATCCCGGCGTCGGTAAGGTGACCGGCGGTCAGGAGACCGCCGGTCACCCGTACTACACCCGGACAATGGCATCCTGGCCGCCAGTATGCAGGCAGAGAGATGAGCACAAAGAGTCCCCTTGTGCGCTCGCTGGACTCGCCACACTGCAGGCTCATTGGCTCGCTGTGCTCGTCAGGTTCTGTTCTCACTCTATGGGTATTGTGGACACCCACGAGTGGGAATAGTCCTGTTTGGCCGGTATTACGACGGTATTGCCAGATATCGGGACTCCGGCATTGGTATCATGAATGCCGGGATGCCGACAGCCGGCAATTTAAATGAAACGTATACCTTCCACTCCATACATGCTCCACCTCACTTGGGCCACTGATCTAGTTCTTAATTAATGAAAACATTCTTAGTTACTTTCTATATGGTCATATAGTTTATGAAACTGCATCCTTTCTGCAACTGCAGTGCCACTCTATTTCCTAGATGTGTCATGTTTTGAAGTTGAAAAGCCATATGTTTGTGTCGCCCACTGCTGTTGCTTAGCTTAGTAAGCTAGCTCGGTGCAACATTTTGGTCTAAACTGGATGAAAACAATATTGTGAGGTGGTTAAAATTGACTTGAAATAACTGGAAGTTAATGCTATTGAGGTTATCAATGCAGTAGGAATTTTTTTTGATTTTAGCTGATTTTATCAATTTTTTAAAATAACACAGATCCAAAACAAGAACAAAAACATGTGAGGGGGGGGGGTTGTCAAAACCAAAACATGAAGTTAATATAGATCCAAAATTTGTGAGGGGTGGTTTTGGCAAACCAAAACCAAACCCGGTGATGAAATAGAACAAAACCAAAACACAGGGGTCGGCGCTAGAGATGTGTGGCGGGCACTTTTCGTGTTTTGTGTTTTGGTTTTGGTTCTGGTTCCATGCTCGTGTTTTGGATCTAGATTGGTTTTGCCAAAACCACTCTTTTTGTGTTTTGGTTTTGGATCTGGATGATTTTTGAAAAAAACATAAAAACAGCTAACATCACATAATTTGGGGGTAAGTTTGATTCTACGGTATTATTAACCTCAATAAAATTAATTTCCACTCATTTCCAGTCTATTCTGAAGACCTCACACCTCACAATATTGTTTTTAGGCCAAAAGGTTGCAACGAGGTGGCTGTATGACTAAGCTAAGCGACACAAGTGTGCGGCACAAACACCTGGCCCATCTAGGAGTGGCACTGCAATGGCAGATGGGATGGCACTTAAAAAAACTAGGCCCCAAACAGAACATCATGCAAAGAAGAAAAAGCGGTGCAATGAGGTAGCTATATGACTAAGCTAAGCGACACAAACAACATGGGACATGCTGGAATTTGCCCAGATGTAATACACGCACAATATTGGTGGCACAGGAGAGCGTACCCCTAAACCACATACACATACACACATGGCAAAGCCTGTAAAATTAGTTTGGATAATAATAGCCCTTTTATTTGGAGCTATTATAATAGTATGCAGCACAGGCGAGCGTACCCCTACGCCACACAGGGCAAACCCTGCAAAAATTTTTTGGATAATTATAAGTAATGTATATAAGCCTTTTATTTGGAGTAAATAATATACAGCACAGGATGCCACCACTGGACTTATAACATCACAAGACACCACCACTGGACTGATGCAGCACAAGACAGCACCACTGGACTGGACTTATACGGCAGTACCCCTGGACTTATACAGCAGTACCCCTGGAGTTTTACGCACTTTAAAAAACTATTTCCCAAACAGCACATGATGATAAGAAGAAAAAGAGGTGAAAGATGGAATTGTCCTTGGGCCCTCCCATGCACCCTTATGTTGTATAAACAGGACATACACATTTTAACAAACCAATCATTTCAGCGACAGGGTCTGCCACACGACTGTGGCTGAAATGACTGGTTGTTTGGGCCCCCACCAAAAAAGAAGCAATCAATCTCTCCTTGCACAAACTGGCTCTACAGAGAATAGATGTCGACCTCATCCTCCGATTCCTCACCCCTTTCAGTGTGTACATACTCCTCCTCACAGAGAGTTAATTCGTCCCCACTTGAATCCACCATCACAGGTCCCTGTGTACTTTCTGTAGGCAATTGCTGGTAAAGGTCTTCCCGGAGTAATTTATAATTCATTTTGATGAACATCATCTTCTCCACATTTTGTGGAAGTAACCTCCTACGCCGATCGCTGGCAACTTAGGTAAAATAAAGTCAGTTTGTGCAAGGGCATCCAAATTGCCTTTTTCCTGCCAGTTTGCATACGGACTGTCTGACATGCCTACTTGGATGCTGTCACTCATATAATCCTCCACCATTCTTTCAATGGCGACAGAATCATATGCAGTGACAGGAGACATGTCAGTAATCGTTGGCAGGTCCTTCAGTCCGGACCAGATGACAGCTTTCGCTCCTGACTGCCCTGCATTACCGCCAGCGGGTGGGCTAGGAAATCTTATCCTTTTCCTTGCAGCCCCAGTGGCGGGAGAAATTTAAGGAGGAGCTGTTGACGGGTCACGTTCCGCTTGAGTTGACAATTTACTCACCAGCAGGTCTTTGCACCTCTGCAGACTTGTGTCTACCGCAAAGAGAGATACAACGTAGGCTTTAAACCTAGGATCGAGCACGGTGGCCAAAATGTAGTGCTCTGATTTCAACAGATTGACCACCCTTGAATCCTGGCAAAGCGAATGAAGGGCTCCATCCACAAGTCCTACATACTTTGCGGAATCACTCCGTCTTAGCTCCTCCTTCAAATTATCCAGCTGCTTCTGCAAAAGCCTGATGAGGGG
Organism: Pseudophryne corroboree; assembly: GCF_028390025.1. NCBI lineage: Eukaryota > Metazoa > Chordata > Amphibia > Anura > Myobatrachidae > Pseudophryne > Pseudophryne corroboree. The sequence goes on from NW_026969075.1 coordinate 49,317, forward strand.
AAAGACCTGACTCAAGCTGGCAGTGTCTGAACTGACTTCATGCGTGGCAAGTTCGAAGGGTTGGAGAACCTTGCACAAGAAAGAAATCATTCTCCACTGCGCTTGAGTCAGGTGCATTCCCCCTCCTTTGCCTATATCGTAGGTGGATGTATAGGCTTTAATGGCCTTTTGCTGCTCCTCCATCCTCTGAAGCATATAGAGGGTTGAATTCCACCTCGTTACCACCTCTTGCTTCAGTTGATGGCAGGGCAGGTTCAGGAGTGTTTGCTGGTGCTCCAGTCTTCGGCATGCGGTGGCAGAATTTCGAAAGTGGGCCGCAATTCTTCGGGACACCGACAGCGTCTCTTGTAAGCCCCTGTCATTTTTCTAAAAATTCTGCACCACCAAATTAATTGTATGTGCAAAACATGGGACGTGCTGGAATTTTCCCAGATGTAATGCACGCACAATATTGGTGGCATTGTCCGATATCACAAATCCCCAGCAGAGTCCAATTTGGGTAAGCCATTCTGCGATGATGTTCCCTCAATTTCCGTAAGAGGTTGTCAGCTGTGTGCCTCTTACAGCTGTGATACATAGCGTAGCCTGCCTAGGAACAAGTTGGCAGGTTGCGAGATGCTGCTACTGTTGCCGCTGCTGTTGTTGTTGCTGCGGAGGCCATACATCTACCCAGTGGCCTGTCACTGTCATATAGTCCTTAGTCTGCCCTGTCCACTTGTCCATGGTTAAGGGGACACTGGATACAACCGCATTTTGTAGGACACTGGTGACTCTTTTCCTGACGTCTTTGTACATTCTCGGTATCGCCTGCCTAGAGAAGTGGAACCTAGATGGGATTTGATACCGCGGACACACTATCTCCATCAATTTTCTAAGTCCCACTGAACTAATGGCGGATACCGGACGCACGTCTAACACCAACATAAGTGTCTAGGCTTCAGTTATCCGCTTTGCAACAGGATGACTGCTGTCATATTTCATCTTCCTCACAAAAGAACTGGTGGATTGCTTACTGGAAGTAGTACAAGTGGTCTTCCGACTTCCCCTCTGGGATAGCGATCGCCTCCCAGCAGCAACAACAGCAGCGGCAGCAACAGCAGGCGTGCCACTCAAGGTTCCTCCAGAGGAATCCCGGTTAGGAGAGGACTCCTCAGTCTTGACATTGACATGGCCTGCAGTACGACTGTTGTTACTGACTGAGGAAGAAGTTGACATTGATGGAGTTGGTGGTGTGGCTTGCAGGAGCTTGGGTACAAGAGGAAGAAGGTAGTTAGGTGTCAGTGGACTGCTTACGCCCTTACCCAAATTTTCACAACTTGACACCGACTTCTGATGAATGCGCAGCAGTTGACATATAAGGGAGGATGTTCCTAGGTGGTTAACATCCTTACCCCTACTTATTACAGCAGTAGCGTACCTAGAAATTTTTCTCCCCCAAGCCAAAAAATTCTCTGGCGCCCCCCCCCCCCCCATTCTTGGCACTAGTAAAGCGATGAATCTGCGTGCGCCAAAAAGGGGCGTGGTCTTGCTGCAATGGGCATTGGCTTTGCATAAAGGGGCATGGTAGTGCAGGAAAAGACTACCTTATACCCCAGCTTTGCAACCTGCTCGCCCAGACGTTGGCCACTACAAGAAAAAAAAAATTATCCTGATTCATGCCCCTTACATTATTTGTCATTTTTCCTCCTTATAGTAATGCCCAGTATACATTGTGCCACACACCGCAATGCCCATTATACATTATGCCACACACTGCAATGCCCCTTAGACATTATACCACAATGCCCGTGATATAGTATACCACACACTGTCATGCCTGTGACACATTTTGATACACACTGCAATGTCCGTGATACATTATGCCACACACTGCAATGACCCTGAGACATTATACCACATTCCACAATGCCCGTGGTATAGTATACCACACACCATAATGCCTGTGACACATACCGCAATGCCCGTTATACCCTATGCCACACACCGCAATGCCCGTTATACATTATGCCACACACTGCAATGCCCCTGAGACATTATACCACATACCACAATGCCCGTGATATAGTATACCACACACCGTAATGCCTGTGACACATACCGCAATGCCCGTTATGCCCTATGCCACAAACTGCAATGCCCGTTATACATTATGCCACACACTGCAATGCCCCTGAGACATTATACCACAATGCCCGTGATATAGTATACCACACACCGTAATGCCTGTGACACATTATGACACACACCGCAATGTCCGTGATACATTATGCCACACACCGCAATGCCCATTACACATTAAGTCCTACAGTAAGGCTTTTAATTACTTTTAAATTACCTACTCGTTGCCAGGGGTTTCAAGCTCTTGATTCCATGCACAGTGCCAGGGGTTTTCATGCTCAGGGTGTCATTCTCGTTGCCAGCGGTTTCATGCGGTAGGTGTTATACTTGTTGCCAGAGGTATCATGTGCTGGGTTTCAAGCTTGTTGCCAGGGGGTAATATTCGTTGCCAGGGGTTTTATGCACTGGGTGTCATGCCCGTTGCTAGGGGGTAATGCTTGTTGCCTGGGATTTCATGAGCTGGGTGTTGTGCTTGTAACCAGAGGGTAATACTTATTGCTATGCCTGTGCTCCCAGTGCCACATATACCCCTAGTGCCAGATATTACCCCACAGTGCCAGATATACACATGCCCCCAGTCCTCCATATGCCCCCCCAGTGCCAGCTACACAGATACCCCCAGTGCCAAATATGCCACCCCAGTGCCTGGTACACATATACCCCCAGTGCCAAATATGCCCCCCAGTGCCAGGTACACATATACCCCCAGTGCCAAACATGCCCCCCAGTGGCAGGTACAGATATACCCCCCTGTGCCAAACATGCCCCCCAGTGCCAGGTAAAGATATACCCCAGTGCCAAACATGCCCCCTGTGCCAGGTACACATATACCCCCAGTGCCAAACATGCCCCCCAGTGCCAGTTACAAACCCCAGTGCCAAACATGCCCCCCAGTGCCAGTTACAAACCCCCAGTGCCAAACATGCCTCCCCAGTGCCAGGTACACACCCCCAGTGCCAAAAATGCCACTCCAATGCCAGGTACAAAACTCCAGTGCCAAACATGCCCCCCCAGTGCCTGGTACACATATACCCCCAATGCCAAATATGCCCCCCCAGTGCCAGGTACACATATACCCCCCAGTGCCAAACATGCCTCCCCAGTGCCAGGTACACATATACCCCCAGTGCCAAACATGCCCCCCCAGTGCCAGGTACACATATACCCCCAGTGCCAAACATGCCCCCCCAGTGCCAGGTACACATATACCCCCAGTGCCAAACATGCCCCCCCAGTACCAGGTACAAACCCCCCAGTGCCAAACATGCCCCCCAGTCCCCGGTACAAACCGCCAGTGCCAAACATGCCCCCCAGTGCCAAATATGCCCCCCAGTGCCAGGTACAAACCCCCAGTGCCAAACATGCCCCCCAGTGCCAGGTACAAACCCCCAGTGACAAACATGCCCCCCCTCCGTGCCAGGTACAAACCCCCAATGCCAAACATTCCCCCCAGTGACCGATACAAACCCCCAGTGCCAAACATTCTCCCCAGTGACAGGTACAAACCCCAAATGCCAAACATGCCCCCAGTGCTCCCCCCCCCCCCGGGCTCCCCCGCTGCTGTTTTGGGAAGGACACAGTGCACGCCTCTCCTGAGTGTCCATCCTGCGTCTCCAGCGGCAGTGGCGTGTCCGTCAAATGAAGTGCTGGTTCGTGAGCCAATCAGAGCTCACAAACGGGCACTTCATTTTACAGACACGCCGCTGCCACCGGAGACCAAGGAGGGACACACAGGAGAGGCGTGCACTGTGCCCTCCGTGTCCTTCCCAAAACAGCCACACTAGGGGGCCGCAGTCACTGCGGTCACTTGGAGGTGCAGGGCGGTGCCCACCCTAGTTATGCCAGTGTATTACAGATTGACAGAGGCAACAGAGGGCTTCACCTGTTGTCCGGATTTGTGGAGAAATAATTCCACACCGAAGAGGTGGCTTTTTTGGTAGTTTGCCCAGGCATCACAATGGGCTTCTCCATCCCATGGACAACAGGTGTCTTCCCCGGTGCCTGACTTAAACAAACCACATCACCATCAGAATCCTCATCTTCAACTTCCTCCTCAGCACCACCAACACCCATATCCTCATCCTGGTGTACTTCAACAGTGATATCTTTAATTTCAATATCAGAAACTGGACTGTGGGTTCTCCTTCCAGCACTTGCAGGGGGCGAGCAAATTGTGGAAGGAGCCACCTCTTCCCATCCAGTGTTGGGAAGGTCAGGCATCGCAACCGGCGACACACTTGGACTCTCCTTGGGGATTTTTGATACAATCTCAGAACACGCAGTTCTTTTCTGTGCTCTTTCCAGCTTAACTCTTTCAATTTTTGTAGTGGGAGGATGAGGGCTACCATCGTCATGTGAAGCTGAACCACTAGTTATGAACATAGGCCAGGGCCTTATCCGCTCCTTTCCACTCCGTGTTGTAAATGGCATATTGGTGAGTTTACATTTCTCCTCAAATGATTTAAATGTCTTTTTTGGGGTCTTTTTACTGAACTTTGGCTTTTTGGATTTTACATGCCCTCTATTATCACATTGGGCATCGGCCTTGGCAGACGACTATGGCATTTCATCATCTATGTCATGGCTAGTGGCAGCAGCTTCAGCACTAGGAGGAATTGGTTCTTGATCTTTCCCTATTTTATTCTCCAAATTTTTGTTCTCCATTATTTTTCTGGAGTTATATAACATTATATGCGGCACAGGAATGACTGATGGCTGATGCACAGGACACTACCACTGGTCTGATGCAGCACAACACAGCAACACTGTGAGGGACTTGTTGTTGTTGTTATTATTATTATTCGTCAGCAGTGGACATACAGTATAGCAGCAGCGTATACCACTTTGATTGCCTGGTCACTGGAATGACTGATGGCCAGGACACTACCACTGGTCTGATGCAGTACAACACAGCAACACTGTGAGGGACTTGTTGTTATTATCTCCTATATATTTGCCCAAGTCTGTGACTCTGTGCCCGTAACGCTGGGCGGAGTCACAGGCACAGATCTAGCCAGTAAACAGTCCCCTCCCTCTCTCTTCGCCCAGTCCCCTCCCCATCTCCGCCCAGTCCCCTGTCTCCCTTCTCCCCGTACACTCTCTCTGGTGACACCGCAGCCGCTGACTGTGAGCGGAACTCACACTGCCCGCCTCACAGACTAGCGGCTGCTGCAGAGTTCAGGGGGACATGCTGAGCACTGGCAGCTGCTCTCGCTCCCTCTCCCACCCGCGGCATCCACCCGTCACTTACACGCGATTGCGGGTGAAAAGTGGGCGTGGCTTCGTGGAAGGGCGTGGCTTCGCGTCCCGACCCCCGTTTTCGGCACAACTCGCCCCCCCTCCCACCCGCGGCAACCACCCGCATCTGCCCCCCACCCGCGGCATCCACCCGTCACTTACCCGTGGTCGCGGGTGAAAGGGGGCGTGGCTTCGTGGAAGGGGGCGTGGCTTCACGTCCCGACCCCCCATTTACGGCACAACTCGCCCCCCCTCCCACCCGCGGCAACCACCCGCATCTGCCTCCCACCCGCGGCATCCACCCGTCACTTAACCGTGGTCGCGGGTGAAAAGGGGGCATGGCTTCGTGGAAGGGGGCGTGGCTTCGCGTCCCGACCCCCCGTTTTCGGCACATTGTGGGTCGGGGCATACGGCCTTCACCCGGACACTGCTGAATCTGCAGTGCTAGCTTCTGCACTGTGACAGGAGCCGGCACTTTGGTGTCACCCCTCAGAGGGTAACACCCGGGTGCGGCCCGCACCCACATTGTGGTGCCACTGCTCCCGCCCCCACCCATAGCACAAACACCCGCCGCATCCACCCACCACCCGCGGCACTCCCGTCCCCTCCCCCACCCAGAGCACAAACACCCGCGCCACCCACCCGCGGAACTCCCGCCCCCTCCCCCACCGGTAGCACCAACACCCGAAGCAAACCAACCGCATTCGCCCCCCACCCGCGGCACTCCCACCCGCAGCACCAACACCCGCGACACCCACCGCATCCACCCACCACCCGTGGTACTCCACCCCCTCCCCCACCGGCAGCACCAACACCCGCACCACCCGTGGCACTCTGCCCCCTCCCCCACCCACAGCACCAACACCCGCTGGCCCCCCCTGCGGCACCCAACTCATCCCCCACATCCGCTCCCACCCGCGGCACTCACGCCCCCACCTGTAGCTCCCACACCTGCAGCACCCCCGCCCCTCCCCCACCCGCTGCAACCCTGCCCCTCCCCCATACCCACCTCTCCCCACTGCTGCACCCTTCACCCAACCCGCACCACCACCGCAACTGCCCCATCCTGCACCCACCCCTCCCCCACCAGCACCACCTCCCCAAACCTCGGAACCCCAG
>NW_026969076.1:0-55713 GCF_028390025.1 Pseudophryne corroboree
TTTCTTCAATGCAAAATAACCTCTGTTAATTAGCTGAACTTCTGATTGCATACCTCCCCCTTTGCCAGCTGATATAGTTGAAGCATTTAAAAGCAATATTATCAAGGCCTGCAGTCAGGACTTGGCCTGCTTGCAATTGTGAAGAATGCAATTGTTAAGAATATGATTTAAGAATGGAGTTAGAACCGGAACTGAAAACCATTTCTCCTCTCTTCACAGGTAAAAACACCATCTTCATGCTTGTATATCTGAGTCTCTCATCTCTCTCTGGCTACACTTTTCACACCCCAAGGAAGTTTGTCTGCAAATGTCTGTGATCCTTCTTCAATGCAAAATAACCTCTGTTAATTAGCTGAACTTCTGATTGCATACCTCCCCCTTTGCCAGCTGATATAGTTGAAGCATTTAAGAGCAATATTATCAAGGCCTGCAGTCAGGACTTGGCCTGCTTGCAATTGTGAAGAATGCAATTGTTAAGAATATGATTTAAGAATGGAGTTAGAACCGGAACTGAAAACCATTTCTCCTCTCTTCACAGGTAAAAACACCATCTTCATGCTTGTATATCTGAGTCTCTCATCTCTCTCTGGCTACACTTTTCACACCCCAAGGAAGTTTGTCTGCAAATGTCTGTGATCCTTCTTCAATGCAAAATAACCTCTGTTAATTAGCTGAACTTCTGATTGCATACCTCCCCCTTTGCCAGCTGATATAGTTGAAGCATTTAAGAGCAATATTATCAAGGCCTGCAGTCAGGACTTGGCCTGCTTGCAATTGTGAAGAATGCAATTGTTAAGAATATGATTTAAGAATGGAGTTAGAACCGGAACTGAAAACCATTTCTCCTCTCTTCACAGGTAAAAACACCATCTTCATGCTTGTATATCTGAGTCTCTCATCTCTCTCTGGCTACACTTTTCACACCCCAAGGAAGTTTGTCTGCAAATGTCTGTGATCCTTCTTCAATGCAAAATAACCTCTGTTAATTAGCTGAACTTCTGATTGCATACCTCCCCCTTTGCCAGCTGATATAGTTGAAGCATTTAAGAGCAATATTATCAAGGCCTGCAGTCAGGACTTGGCCTGCTTGCAATTGTGAAGAATGCAATTGTTAAGAATATGATTTAAGAATGGAGTTAGAACCGGAACTGAAAACCATTTCTCCTCTCTTCACAGGTAAAAACACCATCTTCATGCTTGTATATCTGAGTCTCTCATCTCTCTCTGGCTACACTTTTCACACCCCAAGGAAGTTTGTCTGCAAATGTCTGTGATCCTTCTTCAATGCAAAATAACCTCTGTTAATTAGCTGAACTTCTGATTGCATACCTCCCCCTTTGCCAGCTGATATAGTTGAAGCATTTAAGAGCAATATTATCAAGGCCTGCAGTCAGGACTTGGCCTGCTTGCAATTGTGAAGAATGCAATTGTTAAGAATATGATTTAAGAATGGAGTTAGAACCGGAACTGAAAACCATTTCTCCTCTCTTCACAGGTAAAAACACCATCTTCATGCTTGTATATCTGAGTCTCTCATCTCTCTCTGGCTACACTTTTCACACCCTAAGGAAGTTTGTCTGCAAATGTCTGTGATCCTTCTTCAATGCAAAATAACCTCTGTTAATTAGCTGAACTTCTGATTGCATACCTCCCCCTTTGCCAGCTGATATAGTTGAAGCATTTAAGAGCAATATTATCAAGGCCTGCAGTCAGGACTTGGCCTGCTTGCAATTGTGAAGAATGCAATTGTTAAGAATATGATTTAAGAATGGAGTTAGAACCGGAACTGAAAACCATTTCTCCTCTCTTCACAGGTAAAAACACCATCTTCATGCTTGTATATCTGAGTCTCTCATCTCTCTCTGGCTACACTTTTCACACCCCAAGGAAGTTTGTCTGCAAATGTCTGTGATCCTTCTTCAATGCAAAATAACCTCTGTTAATTAGCTGAACTTCTGATTGTATACCTCCCCCTTTGCCAGCTGATATAGTTGAAGCATTTAAGAGCAATATTATCAGGGCCTGCAGTCAGGACTTGGCCTGCTTGCGATTGTGAAGAATGCAATTGTTAAGAATATGATTTAAGAATGGAGTTAGAACCGGAACTGAAAACCATTTCTCCTCTCTTCACAGGTAAAAACACCATCTTCATGCTTGTATATCTGAGTCTCTCATCTCTCTCTGGCTACACTTTTCACACCCCAAGGAAGTTTGTCTGCAAATGTCTGTGATCCTTGCTTCAATGCAAAATAACCTCTGTTAATTAGCTGAACTTCTGATTGCATACCTCCCCCTTTGCCAGCTGATATAGTTGAAGCATTTAAGAGCAATATTATCAAGGCCTGCAGTCAGGACTTGGCCTGCTTGCAATTGTGAAGAATGCAATTGTTAAGAATATGATTTAAGAATGGAGTTAGAACCGGAACTGAAAACCATTTCTCCTCTCTTCACAGGTAAAAACACCATCTTCATGCTTGTATATCTGAGTCTCTCATCTCTCTCTGGCTACACTTTTCACACCCCAAGGAAGTTTGTCTGCAAATGTCTGTGATCCTTCTTCAATGCAAAATAACCTCTGTTAATTAGCTGAACTTCTGATTGCATACCTCCCCCTTTGCCAGCTGATATAGTTGAAGCATTTAAGAGCAATATTATCAAGGCCTGCAGTCAGGACTTGGCCTGCTTGCAATTGTGAAGAATGCAATTGTTAAGAATATGATTTAAGAATGGAGTTAGAACCGGAACTGAAAACCATTTCTCCTCTCTTCACAGGTAAAAACACCATCTTCATGCTTGTATATCTGAGTCTCTCATCTCTCTCTGGCTACACTTTTCACACCCCAAGGAAGTTTGTCTGCAAATGTCTGTGATCCTTCTTCAATGCAAAATAACCTCTGTTAATTAGCTGAACTTCTGATTGCATACCTCCCGCTTTGCCAGCTGATATAGTTGAAGCATTTAAGAGCAATATTATCAAGGCCTGCAGTCAGGACTTGGCCTGCTTGCAATTGTGAAGAATGCAATTGTTAAGAATATGATTTAAGAATGGAGTTAGAACCGGAACTGAAAACCATTTCTCCTCTCTTCACAGGTAAAAACACCATCTTCATGCTTGTATATCTGAGTCTCTCATCTCTCTCTGGCTACACTTTTCACACCCCAAGGAAGTTTGTCTGCAAATGTCTGTGATCCTTCTTCAATGCAAAATAACCTCTGTTAATTAGCTGAACTTCTGATTGCATACCTCCCCCTTTGCCAGCTGATATAGTTGAAGCATTTAAGAGCAATATTATCAAGGCCTGCAGTCAGGACTTGGCCTGCTTGCAATTGTGAAGAATGCAATTGTTAAGAATATGATTTAAGAATGGAGTTAGAACCGGAACTGAAAACCATTTCTCCTCTCTTCACAGGTAAAAACACCATCTTCATGCTTGTATATCTGAGTCTCTCATCTCTCTCTGGCTACACTTTTCACACCCCAAGGAAGTTTGTCTGCAAATGTCTGTGATCCTTCTTCAATGCAAAATAACCTCTGTTAATTAGCTGAACTTCTGATTGCATACCTCCCGCTTTGCCAGCTGATATAGTTGAAGCATTTAAGAGCAATATTATCAAGGCCTGCAGTCAGGACTTGGCCTGCTTGCAATTGTGAAGAATGCAATTGTTAAGAATATGATTTAAGAATGGAGTTAGAACCGGAACTGAAAACCATTTCTCCTCTCTTCACAGGTAAAAACACCATCTTCATGCTTGTATATCTGAGTCTCTCATCTCTCTCTGGCTACACTTTTCACACCCCAAGGAAGTTTGTCTGCAAATGTCTGTGATCCTTCTTCAATGCAAAATAACCTCTGTTAATTAGCTGAACTTCTGATTGCATACCTCCCCCTTTGCCAGCTGATATAGTTGAAGCATTTAAGAGCAATATTATCAAGGCCTGCAGTCAGGACTTGGCCTGCTTGCAATTGTGAAGAATGCAATTGTTAAGAATATGATTTAAGAATGGAGTTAGAACCGGAACTGAAAACCATTTCTCCTCTCTTCACAGGTAAAAACACCATCTTCATGCTTGTATATCTGAGTCTCTCATCTCTCTCTGGCTACACTTTTCACACCCCAAGGAAGTTTGTCTGCAAATGTCTGTGATCCTTCTTCAATGCAAAATAACCTCTGTTAATTAGCTGAACTTCTGATTGCATACCTCCCCCTTTGCCAGCTGATATAGTTGAAGCATTTAAGAGCAATATTATCAAGGCCTGCAGTCAGGACTTGGCCTGCTTGCAATTGTGAAGAATGCAATTGTTAAGAATATGATTTAAGAATGGAGTTAGAACCGGAACTGAAAACCATTTCTCCTCTCTTCACAGGTAAAAACACCATCTTCATGCTTGTATATCTGAGTCTCTCATCTCTCTCTGGCTACACTTTTCACACCCCAAGGAAGTTTGTCTGCAAATGTCTGTGATCCTTCTTCAATGCAAAATAACCTCTGTTAATTAGCTGAACTTCTGATTGCATACCTCCCCCTTTGCCAGCTGATATAGTTGAAGCATTTAAGAGCAATATTATCAAGGCCTGCAGTCAGGACTTGGCCTGCTTGCAATTGTGAAGAATGCAATTGTTAAGAATATGATTTAAGAATGGAGTTAGAACCGGAACTGAAAAACCATTTCTCCTCTCTTCACAGGTAAAAACACCATCTTCATGCTTGTATATCTGAGTCTCTCATCTCTCTCTGGCTACACTTTTCACACCCCAAGGAAGTTTGTCTGCAAATGTCTGTGATCCTTCTTCAATGCAAAATAACCTCTGTTAATTAGCTGAACTTCTGATTGCATACCTCCCCCTTTGCCAGCTGATATAGTTGAAGCATTTAAGAGCAATATTATCAAGGCCTGCAGTCAGGACTTGGCCTGCTTGCAATTGTGAAGAATGCAATTGTTAAGAATATGATTTAAGAATGGAGTTAGAACCGGAACTGAAAACCATTTCTCCTCTCTTCACAGGTAAAAACACCATCTTCATGCTTGTATATCTGAGTCTCTCATCTCTCTCTGGCTACACTTTTCACACCCCAAGGAAGTTTGTCTGCAAATGTCTGTGATCCTTCTTCAATGCAAAATAACCTCTGTTAATTAGCTGAACTTCTGATTGCATACCTCCCCCTTTGCCAGCTGATATAGTTGAAGCATTTAAGAGCAATATTATCAAGGCCTGCAGTCAGGACTTGGCCTGCTTGCAATTGTGAAGAATGCAATTGTTAAGAATATGATTTAAGAATGGAGTTAGAACCGGAACTGAAAACCATTTCTCCTCTCTTCACAGGTAAAAACACCATCTTCATGCTTGTATATCTGAGTCTCTCATCTCTCTCTGGCTACACTTTTCACACCCCAAGGAAGTTTGTCTGCAAATGTCTGTGATCCTTCTTCAATGCAAAATAACCTCTGTTAATTAGCTGAACTTCTGATTGCATACCTCCCCCTTTGCCAGCTGATATAGTTGAAGCATTTAAGAGCAATATTATCAAGGCCTGCAGTCAGGACTTGGCCTGCTTGCAATTGTGAAGAATGCAATTGTTAAGAATATGATTTAAGAATGGAGTTAGAACCGGAACTGAAAACCATTTCTCCTCTCTTCACAGGTAAAAACACCATCTTCATGCTTGTATATCTGAGTCTCTCATCTCTCTCTGGCTACACTTTTCACACCCCAAGGAAGTTTGTCTGCAAATGTCTGTGATCCTTCTTCAATGCAAAATAACCTCTGTTAATTAGCTGAACTTCTGATTGCATACCTCCCCCTTTGCCAGCTGATATAGTTGAAGCATTTAAGAGCAATATTATCAAGGCCTGCAGTCAGGACTTGGCCTGCTTGCAATTGTGAAGAATGCAATTGTTAAGAATATGATTTAAGAATGGAGTTAGAACCGGAACTGAAAACCATTTCTCCTCTCTTCACAGGTAAAAACACCATCTTCATGCTTGTATATCTGAGTCTCTCATCTCTCTCTGGCTACACTTTTCACACCCCAAGGAAGTTTGTCTGCAAATGTCTGTGATCCTTCTTCAATGCAAAATAACCTCTGTTAATTAGCTGAACTTCTGATTGCATACCTCCCCCTTTGCCAGCTGATATAGTTGAAGCATTTAAGAGCAATATTATCAAGGCCTGCAGTCAGGACTTGGCCTGCTTGCAATTGTGAAGAATGCAATTGTTAAGAATATGATTTAAGAATGGAGTTAGAACCGGAACTGAAAACCATTTCTCCTCTCTTCACAGGTAAAAACACCATCTTCATGCTTGTATATCTGAGTCTCTCATCTCTCTCTGGCTACACTTTTCACACCCCAAGGAAGTTTGTCTGCAAATGTCTGTGATCCTTCTTCAATGCAAAATAACCTCTGTTAATTAGCTGAACTTCTGATTGCATACCTCCCCCTTTGCCAGCTGATATAGTTGAAGCATTTAAGAGCAATATTATCAAGGCCTGCAGTCAGGACTTGGCCTGCTTGCGATTGTGAAGAATGCAATTGTTAAGAATATGATTTAAGAATGGAGTTAGAACCGGAACTGAAAACCATTTCTCCTCTCTTCACAGGTAAAAACACCATCTTCATGCTTGTATATCTGAGTCTCTCATCTCTCTCTGGCTACACTTTTCACACCCCAAGGAAGTTTGTCTGCAAATGTCTGTGATCCTTCTTCAATGCAAAATAACCTCTGTTAATTAGCTGAACTTCTGATTGCATACCTCCCCCTTTGCCAGCTGATATAGTTGAAGCATTTAAGAGCAATATTATCAAGGCCTGCAGTCAGGACTTGGCCTGCTTGCAATTGTGAAGAATGCAATTGTTAAGAATATGATTTAAGAATGGAGTTAGAACCGGAACTGAAAACCATTTCTCCTCTCTTCACAGGTAAAAACACCATCTTCATGCTTGTATATCTGAGTCTCTCATCTCTCTCTGGCTACACTTTTCACACCCCAAGGAAGTTTGTCTGCAAATGTCTGTGATCCTTCTTCAATGCAAAATAACCTCTGTTAATTAGCTGAACTTCTGATTGCATACCTCCCCCTTTGCCAGCTGATATAGTTGAAGCATTTAAGAGCAATATTATCAAGGCCTGCAGTCAGGACTTGGCCTGCTTGCAATTGTGAAGAATGCAATTGTTAAGAATATGATTTAAGAATGGAGTTAGAACCGGAACTGAAAACCATTTCTCCTCTCTTCACAGGTAAAAACACCATCTTCATGCTTGTATATCTGAGTCTCTCATCTCTCTCTGGCTACACTTTTCACACCCCAAGGAAGTTTGTCTGCAAATGTCTGTGATCCTTCTTCAATGCAAAATAACCTCTGTTAATTAGCTGAACTTCTGATTGCATACCTCCCCCTTTGCCAGCTGATATAGTTGAAGCATTTAAGAGCAATATTATCAAGGCCTGCAGTCAGGACTTGGCCTGCTTGCAATTGTGAAGAATGCAATTGTTAAGAATATGATTTAAGAATGGAGTTAGAACCGGAACTGAAAACCATTTCTCCTCTCTTCACAGGTAAAAACACCATCTTCATGCTTGTATATCTGAGTCTCTCATCTCTCTCTGGCTACACTTTTCACACCCCAAGGAAGTTTGTCTGCAAATGTCTGTGATCCTTCTTCAATGCAAAATAACCTCTGTTAATTAGCTGAACTTCTGATTGCATACCTCCCCCTTTGCCAGCTGATATAGTTGAAGCATTTAAGAGCAATATTATCAAGGCCTGCAGTCAGGACTTGGCCTGCTTGCAATTGTGAAGAATGCAATTGTTAAGAATATGATTTAAGAATGGAGTTAGAACCGGAACTGAAAACCATTTCTCCTCTCTTCACAGGTAAAAACACCATCTTCATGCTTGTATATCTGAGTCTCTCATCTCTCTCTGGCTACACTTTTCACACCCCAAGGAAGTTTGTCTGCAAATGTCTGTGATCCTTCTTCAATGCAAAATAACCTCTGTTAATTAGCTGAACTTCTGATTGCATACCTCCCCCTTTGCCAGCTGATATAGTTGAAGCATTTAAGAGCAATATTATCAAGGCCTGCAGTCAGGACTTGGCCTGCTTGCAATTGTGAAGAATGCAATTGTTAAGAATATGATTTAAGAATGGAGTTAGAACCGGAACTGAAAACCATTTCTCCTCTCTTCACAGGTAAAAACACCATCTTCATGCTTGTATATCTGAGTCTCTCATCTCTCTCTGGCTACACTTTTCACACCCCAAGGAAGTTTGTCTGCAAATGTCTGTGATCCTTCTTCAATGCAAAATAACCTCTGTTAATTAGCTGAACTTCTGATTGCATACCTCCCCCTTTGCCAGCTGATATAGTTGAAGCATTTAAGAGCAATATTATCAAGGCCTGCAGTCAGGACTTGGCCTGCTTGCAATTGTGAAGAATGCAATTGTTAAGAATATGATTTAAGAATGGAGTTAGAACCGGAACTGAAAACCATTTCTCCTCTCTTCACAGGTAAAAACACCATCTTCATGCTTGTATATCTGAGTCTCTCATCTCTCTCTGGCTACACTTTTCACACCCCAAGGAAGTTTGTCTGCAAATGTCTGTGATCCTTCTTCAATGCAAAATAACCTCTGTTAATTAGCTGAACTTCTGATTGCATACCTCCCCCTTTGCCAGCTGATATAGTTGAAGCATTTAAGAGCAATATTATCAAGGCCTGCAGTCAGGACTTGGCCTGCTTGCAATTGTGAAGAATGCAATTGTTAAGAATATGATTTAAGAATGGAGTTAGAACCGGAACTGAAAACCATTTCTCCTCTCTTCACAGGTAAAAAACACCATCTTCATGCTTGTATATCTGAGTCTCTCATCTCTCTCTGGCTACACTTTTCACACCCCAAGGAAGTTTGTCTGCAAATGTCTGTGATCCTTCTTCAATGCAAAATAACCTCTGTTAATTAGCTGAACTTCTGATTGCATACCTCCCCCTTTGCCAGCTGATATAGTTGAAGCATTTAAGAGCAATATTATCAAGGCCTGCAGTCAGGACTTGGCCTGCTTGCAATTGTGAAGAATGCAATTGTTAAGAATATGATTTAAGAATGGAGTTAGAACCGGAACTGAAAACCATTTCTCCTCTCTTCACAGGTAAAAACACCATCTTCATGCTTGTATATCTGAGTCTCTCATCTCTCTCTGGCTACACTTTTCACACCCCAAGGAAGTTTGTCTGCAAATGTCTGTGATCCTTCTTCAATGCAAAATAACCTCTGTTAATTAGCTGAACTTCTGATTGCATACCTCCCCCTTTGCCAGCTGATATAGTTGAAGCATTTAAGAGCAATATTATCAAGGCCTGCAGTCAGGACTTGGCCTGCTTGCAATTGTGAAGAATGCAATTGTTAAGAATATGATTTAAGAATGGAGTTAGAACCGGAACTGAAAACCATTTCTCCTCTCTTCACAGGTAAAAACACCATCTTCATGCTTGTATATCTGAGTCTCTCATCTCTCTCTGGCTACACTTTTCACACCCCAAGGAAGTTTGTCTGCAAATGTCTGTGATCCTTCTTCAATGCAAAATAACCTCTGTTAATTAGCTGAACTTCTGATTGCATACCTCCCCCTTTGCCAGCTGATATAGTTGAAGCATTTAAGAGCAATATTATCAAGGCCTGCAGTCAGGACTTGGCCTGCTTGCGATTGTGAAGAATGCAATTGTTAAGAATATGATTTAAGAATGGAGTTAGAACCGGAACTGAAAACCATTTCTCCTCTCTTCACAGGTAAAAACACCATCTTCATGCTTGTATATCTGAGTCTCTCATCTCTCTCTGGCTACACTTTTCACACCCCAAGGAAGTTTGTCTGCAAATGTCTGTGATCCTTCTTCAATGCAAAATAACCTCTGTTAATTAGCTGAACTTCTGATTGTATACCTCCCCCTTTGCCAGCTGATATAGTTGAAGCATTTAAGAGCAATATTATCAGGGCCTGCAGTCAGGACTTGGCCTGCTTGCGATTGTGAAGAATGCAATTGTTAAGAATATGATTTAAGAATGGAGTTAGAACCGGAACTGAAAACCATTTCTCCTCTCTTCACAGGTAAAAACACCATCTTCATGCTTGTATATCTGAGTCTCTCATCTCTCTCTGGCTACACTTTTCACACCCCAAGGAAGTTTGTCTGCAAATGTCTGTGATCCTTCTTCAATGCAAAATAACCTCTGTTAATTAGCTGAACTTCTGATTGCATACCTCCCCCTTTGCCAGCTGATATAGTTGAAGCATTTAAGAGCAATATTATCAAGGCCTGCAGTCAGGACTTGGCCTGCTTGCAATTGTGAAGAATGCAATTGTTAAGAATATGATTTAAGAATGGAGTTAGAACCGGTACTGAAAACCATTTCTCCTCTCTTCACAGGTAAAAACACCATCTTCATGCTTGTATATCTGAGTCTCTCATCTCTCTCTGGCTACACTTTTCACACCCCAAGGAAGTTTGTCTGCAAATGTCTGTGATCCTTCTTCAATGCAAAATAACCTCTGTTAATTAGCTGAACTTCTGATTGCATACCTCCCCCTTTGCCAGCTGATATAGTTGAAGCATTTAAAAGCAATATTATCAAGGCCTGCAGTCAGGACTTGGCCTGCTTGCAATTGTGAAGAATGCAATTGTTAAGAATATGATTTAAGAATGGAGTTAGAACCGGAACTGAAAACCATTTCTCCTCTCTTCACAGGTAAAAACACCATCTTCATGCTTGTATATCTGAGTCTCTCATCTCTCTCTGGCTACACTTTTCACACCCCAAGGAAGTTTGTCTGCAAATGTCTGTGATCCTTCTTCAATGCAAAATAACCTCTGTTAATTAGCTGAACTTCTGATTGCATACCTCCCCCTTTGCCAGCTGATATAGTTGAAGCATTTAAGAGCAATATTATCAAGGCCTGCAGTCAGGACTTGGCCTGCTTGCAATTGTGAAGAATGCAATTGTTAAGAATATGATTTAAGAATGGAGTTAGAACCGGAACTGAAAACCATTTCTCCTCTCTTCACAGGTAAAAACACCATCTTCATGCTTGTATATCTGAGTCTCTCATCTCTCTCTGGCTACACTTTTCACACCCCAAGGAAGTTTGTCTGCAAATGTCTGTGATCCTTCTTCAATGCAAAATAACCTCTGTTAATTAGCTGAACTTCTGATTGCATACCTCCCCCTTTGCCAGCTGATATAGTTGAAGCATTTAAGAGCAATATTATCAAGGCCTGCAGTCAGGACTTGGCCTGCTTGCAATTGTGAAGAATGCAATTGTTAAGAATATGATTTAAGAATGGAGTTAGAACCGGAACTGAAAACCATTTCTCCTCTCTTCACAGGTAAAAACACCATCTTCATGCTTGTATATCTGAGTCTCTCATCTCTCTCTGGCTACACTTTTCACACCCCAAGGAAGTTTGTCTGCAAATGTCTGTGATCCTTCTTCAATGCAAAATAACCTCTGTTAATTAGCTGAACTTCTGATTGCATACCTCCCCCTTTGCCAGCTGATATAGTTGAAGCATTTAAGAGCAATATTATCAAGGCCTGCAGTCAGGACTTGGCCTGCTTGCAATTGTGAAGAATGCAATTGTTAAGAATATGATTTAAGAATGGAGTTAGAACCGGAACTGAAAACCATTTCTCCTCTCTTCACAGGTAAAAACACCATCTTCATGCTTGTATATCTGAGTCTCTCATCTCTCTCTGGCTACACTTTTCACACCACAAGGAAGTTTGTCTGCAAATGTCTGTGATCCTTCTTCAATGCAAAATAACCTCTGTTAATTAGCTGAACTTCTAATTGCATACCTCCCCCTTTGCCAGCTGATATAGTTGAAGCATTTAAGAGCAATATTATCAAGGCCTGCAGTCAGGACTTGGCCTGCTTGCAATTGTGAAGAATGCAATTGTTAAGAATATGATTTAAGAATGGAGTTAGAACCGGAACTGAAAAACCATTTCTCCTCTCTTCACAGGTAAAAACACCATCTTCATGCTTGTATATCTGAGTCTCTCATCTCTCTCTGGCTACACTTTTCACACCCCAAGGAAGTTTGTCTGCAAATGTCTGTGATCCTTCTTCAATGCAAAATAACCTCTGTTAATTAGCTGAACTTCTGATTGCATACCTCCCCCTTTGCCAGCTGATATAGTTGAAGCATTTAAGAGCAATATTATCAGGCCTGCAGTCAGGACTTGGCCTGCTTGCAATTGTGAAGAATGCAATTGTTAAAAATATGATTTAAGAATGGAGTTAGAACCGGAACTGAAAACCATTTCTCCTCTCTTCACAGGTAAAAACACCATCTTCATGCTTGTATATCTGAGTCTCTCATCTCTCGCTGGCTACACTTTTCACACCCCAAGGAAGTTTGTCTGCAAATGTCTGTGATCCTTCTTCAATGCAAAATAACCTCTGTTAATTAGCTGAACTTCTGATTGCATACCTCCCCCTTTGCCAGCTGATATAGTTGAAGCATTTAAGAGCAATATTATCAAGGCCTGCAGTCAGGACTTGGCCTGCTTGCAATTGTGAAGAATGCAATTGTTAAGAATATGATTTAAGAATGGAGTTAGAACCGGAACTGAAAACCATTTCTCCTCTCTTCACAGGTAAAAACACCATCTTCATGCTTGTATATCTGAGTCTCTCATCTCTCTCTGGCTACACTTTTCACACCCCAAGGAAGTTTGTCTGCAAATGTCTGTGATCCTTCTTCAATGCAAAATAACCTCTGTTAATTAGCTGAACTTCTGATTGCATACCTCCCCCTTTGCCAGCTGATATAGTTGAAGCATTTAAGAGCAATATTATCAAGGCCTGCAGTCAGGACTTGGCCTGCTTGCAATTGTGAAGAATGCAATTGTTAAGAATATGATTTAAGAATGGAGTTAGAACCGGAACTGAAAACCATTTCTCCTCTCTTCACAGGTAAAAACACCATCTTCATGCTTGTATATCTGAGTCTCTCATCTCTCTCTGGCTACACTTTTCACACCCCAAGGAAGTTTGTCTGCAAATGTCTGTGATCCTTCTTCAATGCAAAATAACCTCTGTTAATTAGCTGAACTTCTGATTGCATACCTCCCCCTTTGCCAGCTGATATAGTTGAAGCATTTAAGAGCAATATTATCAAGGCCTGCAGTCAGGACTTGGCCTGCTTGCAATTGTGAAGAATGCAATTGTTAAGAATATGATTTAAGAATGGAGTTAGAACCGGAACTGAAAACCATTTCTCCTCTCTTCACAGGTAAAAACACCATCTTCATGCTTGTATATCTGAGTCTCTCATCTCTCTCTGGCTACACTTTTCACACCCCAAGGAAGTTTGTCTGCAAATGTCTGTGATCCTTCTTCAATGCAAAATAACCTCTGTTAATTAGCTGAACTTCTGATTGCATACCTCCCCCTTTGCCAGCTGATATAGTTGAAGCATTTAAGAGCAATATTATCAAGGCCTGCAGTCAGGACTTGGCCTGCTTGCAATTGTGAAGAATGCAATTGTTAAGAATATGATTTAAGAATGGAGTTAGAACCGGTACTGAAAACCATTTCTCCTCTCTTCACAGGTAAAAACACCATCTTCATGCTTGTATATCTGAGTCTCTCATCTCTCTCTGGCTACACTTTTCACACCCCAAGGAAGTTTGTCTGCAAATGTCTGTGATCCTTCTTCAATGCAAAATAACCTCTGTTAATTAGCTGAACTTCTGATTGCATACCTCCCCCTTTGCCAGCTGATATAGTTGAAGCATTTAAAAGCAATATTATCAAGGCCTGCAGTCAGGACTTGGCCTGCTTGCAATTGTGAAGAATGCAATTGTTAAGAATATGATTTAAGAATGGAGTTAGAACCGGAACTGAAAACCATTTCTCCTCTCTTCACAGGTAAAAACACCATCTTCATGCTTGTATATCTGAGTCTCTCATCTCTCTCTGGCTACACTTTTCACACCCCAAGGAAGTTTGTCTGCAAATGTCTGTGATCCTTCTTCAATGCAAAATAACCTCTGTTAATTAGCTGAACTTCTGATTGCATACCTCCCCCTTTGCCAGCTGATATAGTTGAAGCATTTAAGAGCAATATTATCAAGGCCTGCAGTCAGGACTTGGCCTGCTTGCAATTGTGAAGAATGCAATTGTTAAGAATATGATTTAAGAATGGAGTTAGAACCGGAACTGAAAACCATTTCTCCTCTCTTCACAGGTAAAAACACCATCTTCATGCTTGTATATCTGAGT
Source organism: Pseudophryne corroboree (assembly GCF_028390025.1). Classification (NCBI taxonomy): domain Eukaryota; kingdom Metazoa; phylum Chordata; class Amphibia; order Anura; family Myobatrachidae; genus Pseudophryne; species Pseudophryne corroboree. Next base: position 14,294 of record NW_026969076.1, read on the forward strand.
CTCTCATCTCTCTCTGGCTACACTTTTCACACCCCAAGGAAGTTTGTCTGCAAATGTCTGTGATCCTTCTTCAATGCAAAATAACCTCTGTTAATTAGCTGAACTTCTGATTGCATACCTCCCCCTTTGCCAGCTGATATAGTTGAAGCATTTAAGAGCAATATTATCAAGGCCTGCAGTCAGGACTTGGCCTGCTTGCAATTGTGAAGAATGCAATTGTTAAGAATATGATTTAAGAATGGAGTTAGAACCGGAACTGAAAACCATTTCTCCTCTCTTCACAGGTAAAAACACCATCTTCATGCTTGTATATCTGAGTCTCTCATCTCTCTCTGGCTACACTTTTCACACCCCAAGGAAGTTTGTCTGCAAATGTCTGTGATCCTTCTTCAATGCAAAATAACCTCTGTTAATTAGCTGAACTTCTGATTGCATACCTCCCCCTTTGCCAGCTGATATAGTTGAAGCATTTAAGAGCAATATTATCAAGGCCTGCAGTCAGGACTTGGCCTGCTTGCAATTGTGAAGAATGCAATTGTTAAGAATATGATTTAAGAATGGAGTTAGAACCGGAACTGAAAACCATTTCTCCTCTCTTCACAGGTAAAAACACCATCTTCATGCTTGTATATCTGAGTCTCTCATCTCTCTCTGGCTACACTTTTCACACCACAAGGAAGTTTGTCTGCAAATGTCTGTGATCCTTCTTCAATGCAAAATAACCTCTGTTAATTAGCTGAACTTCTAATTGCATACCTCCCCCTTTGCCAGCTGATATAGTTGAAGCATTTAAGAGCAATATTATCAAGGCCTGCAGTCAGGACTTGGCCTGCTTGCAATTGTGAAGAATGCAATTGTTAAGAATATGATTTAAGAATGGAGTTAGAACCGGAACTGAAAAACCATTTCTCCTCTCTTCACAGGTAAAAACACCATCTTCATGCTTGTATATCTGAGTCTCTCATCTCTCTCTGGCTACACTTTTCACACCCCAAGGAAGTTTGTCTGCAAATGTCTGTGATCCTTCTTCAATGCAAAATAACCTCTGTTAATTAGCTGAACTTCTGATTGCATACCTCCCCCTTTGCCAGCTGATATAGTTGAAGCATTTAAGAGCAATATTATCAGGCCTGCAGTCAGGACTTGGCCTGCTTGCAATTGTGAAGAATGCAATTGTTAAAAATATGATTTAAGAATGGAGTTAGAACCGGAACTGAAAACCATTTCTCCTCTCTTCACAGGTAAAAACACCATCTTCATGCTTGTATATCTGAGTCTCTCATCTCTCGCTGGCTACACTTTTCACACCCCAAGGAAGTTTGTCTGCAAATGTCTGTGATCCTTCTTCAATGCAAAATAACCTCTGTTAATTAGCTGAACTTCTGATTGCATACCTCCCCCTTTGCCAGCTGATATAGTTGAAGCATTTAAGAGCAATATTATCAAGGCCTGCAGTCAGGACTTGGCCTGCTTGCAATTGTGAAGAATGCAATTGTTAAGAATATGATTTAAGAATGGAGTTAGAACCGGAACTGAAAACCATTTCTCCTCTCTTCACAGGTAAAAACACCATCTTCATGCTTGTATATCTGAGTCTCTCATCTCTCTCTGGCTACACTTTTCACACCCCAAGGAAGTTTGTCTGCAAATGTCTGTGATCCTTCTTCAATGCAAAATAACCTCTGTTAATTAGCTGAACTTCTGATTGCATACCTCCCCCTTTGCCAGCTGATATAGTTGAAGCATTTAAGAGCAATATTATCAAGGCCTGCAGTCAGGACTTGGCCTGCTTGCAATTGTGAAGAATGCAATTGTTAAGAATATGATTTAAGAATGGAGTTAGAACCGGAACTGAAAACCATTTCTCCTCTCTTCACAGGTAAAAACACCATCTTCATGCTTGTATATCTGAGTCTCTCATCTCTCTCTGGCTACACTTTTCACACCCCAAGGAAGTTTGTCTGCAAATGTCTGTGATCCTTCTTCAATGCAAAATAACCTCTGTTAATTAGCTGAACTTCTGATTGCATACCTCCCCCTTTGCCAGCTGATATAGTTGAAGCATTTAAGAGCAATATTATCAAGGCCTGCAGTCAGGACTTGGCCTGCTTGCAATTGTGAAGAATGCAATTGTTAAGAATATGATTTAAGAATGGAGTTAGAACCGGAACTGAAAACCATTTCTCCTCTCTTCACAGGTAAAAACACCATCTTCATGCTTGTATATCTGAGTCTCTCATCTCTCTCTGGCTACACTTTTCACACCCCAAGGAAGTTTGTCTGCAAATGTCTGTGATCCTTCTTCAATGCAAAATAACCTCTGTTAATTAGCTGAACTTCTGATTGCATACCTCCCCCTTTGCCAGCTGATATAGTTGAAGCATTTAAGAGCAATATTATCAAGGCCTGCAGTCAGGACTTGGCCTGCTTGCGATTGTGAAGAATGCAATTGTTAAGAATATGATTTAAGAATGGAGTTAGAACCGGAACTGAAAACCATTTCTCCTCTCTTCACAGGTAAAAACACCATCTTCATGCTTGTATATCTGAGTCTCTCATCTCTCTCTGGCTACACTTTTCACACCCCAAGGAAGTTTGTCTGCAAATGTCTGTGATCCTTCTTCAATGCAAAATAACCTCTGTTAATTAGCTGAACTTCTGATTGTATACCTCCCCCTTTGCCAGCTGATATAGTTGAAGCATTTAAGAGCAATATTATCAGGGCCTGCAGTCAGGACTTGGCCTGCTTGCGATTGTGAAGAATGCAATTGTTAAGAATATGATTTAAGAATGGAGTTAGAACCGGAACTGAAAACCATTTCTCCTCTCTTCACAGGTAAAAACACCATCTTCATGCTTGTATATCTGAGTCTCTCATCTCTCTCTGGCTACACTTTTCACACCCCAAGGAAGTTTGTCTGCAAATGTCTGTGATCCTTCTTCAATGCAAAATAACCTCTGTTAATTAGCTGAACTTCTGATTGCATACCTCCCCCTTTGCCAGCTGATATAGTTGAAGCATTTAAGAGCAATATTATCAAGGCCTGCAGTCAGGACTTGGCCTGCTTGCAATTGTGAAGAATGCAATTGTTAAGAATATGATTTAAGAATGGAGTTAGAACCGGTACTGAAAACCATTTCTCCTCTCTTCACAGGTAAAAACACCATCTTCATGCTTGTATATCTGAGTCTCTCATCTCTCTCTGGCTACACTTTTCACACCCCAAGGAAGTTTGTCTGCAAATGTCTGTGATCCTTCTTCAATGCAAAATAACCTCTGTTAATTAGCTGAACTTCTGATTGCATACCTCCCCCTTTGCCAGCTGATATAGTTGAAGCATTTAAAAGCAATATTATCAAGGCCTGCAGTCAGGACTTGGCCTGCTTGCAATTGTGAAGAATGCAATTGTTAAGAATATGATTTAAGAATGGAGTTAGAACCGGAACTGAAAACCATTTCTCCTCTCTTCACAGGTAAAAACACCATCTTCATGCTTGTATATCTGAGTCTCTCATCTCTCTCTGGCTACACTTTTCACACCCCAAGGAAGTTTGTCTGCAAATGTCTGTGATCCTTCTTCAATGCAAAATAACCTCTGTTAATTAGCTGAACTTCTGATTGCATACCTCCCCCTTTGCCAGCTGATATAGTTGAAGCATTTAAAAGCAATATTATCAAGGCCTGCAGTCAGGACTTGGCCTGCTTGCAATTGTGAAGAATGCAATTGTTAAGAATATGATTTAAGAATGGAGTTAGAACCGGAACTGAAAACCATTTCTCCTCTCTTCACAGGTAAAAACACCATCTTCATGCTTGTATATCTGAGTCTCTCATCTCTCTCTGGCTACACTTTTCACACCCCAAGGAAGTTTGTCTGCAAATGTCTGTGATCCTTCTTCAATGCAAAATAACCTCTGTTAATTAGCTGAACTTCTGATTGCATACCTCCCCCTTTGCCAGCTGATATAGTTGAAGCATTTAAGAGCAATATTATCAAGGCCTGCAGTCAGGACTTGGCCTGCTTGCAATTGTGAAGAATGCAATTGTTAAGAATATGATTTAAGAATGGAGTTAGAACCGGAACTGAAAACCATTTCTCCTCTCTTCACAGGTAAAAACACCATCTTCATGCTTGTATATCTGAGTCTCTCATCTCTCTCTGGCTACACTTTTCACACCCCAAGGAAGTTTGTCTGCAAATGTCTGTGATCCTTCTTCAATGCAAAATAACCTCTGTTAATTAGCTGAACTTCTGATTGCATACCTCCCCCTTTGCCAGCTGATATAGTTGAAGCATTTAAGAGCAATATTATCAAGGCCTGCAGTCAGGACTTGGCCTGCTTGCAATTGTGAAGAATGCAATTGTTAAGAATATGATTTAAGAATGGAGTTAGAACCGGAACTGAAAACCATTTCTCCTCTCTTCACAGGTAAAAACACCATCTTCATGCTTGTATATCTGAGTCTCTCATCTCTCTCTGGCTACACTTTTCACACCCCAAGGAAGTTTGTCTGCAAATGTCTGTGATCCTTCTTCAATGCAAAATAACCTCTGTTAATTAGCTGAACTTCTGATTGCATACCTCCCCCTTTGCCAGCTGATATAGTTGAAGCATTTAAGAGCAATATTATCAAGGCCTGCAGTCAGGACTTGGCCTGCTTGCAATTGTGAAGAATGCAATTGTTAAGAATATGATTTAAGAATGGAGTTAGAACCGGAACTGAAAACCATTTCTCCTCTCTTCACAGGTAAAAATACCATCTTCATGCTTGTATATCTGAGTCTCTCATCTCTCTCTGGCTACACTTTTCACACCCCAAGGAAGTTTGTCTGCAAATGTCTGTGATCCTTCTTCAATGCAAAATAACCTCTGTTAATTAGCTGAACTTCTGATTGTATACCTCCCCCTTTGCCAGCTGATATAGTTGAAGCATTTAAGAGCAATATTATCAGGGCCTGCAGTCAGGACTTGGCCTGCTTGCGATTGTGAAGAATGCAATTGTTAAGAATATGATTTAAGAATGGAGTTAGAACCGGAACTGAAAACCATTTCTCCTCTCTTCACAGGTAAAAACACCATCTTCATGCTTGTATATCTGAGTCTCTCATCTCTCTCTGGCTACACTTTTCACACCCCAAGGAAGTTTGTCTGCAAATGTCTGTGATCCTTCTTCAATGCAAAATAACCTCTGTTAATTAGCTGAACTTCTGATTGCATACCTCCCCCTTTGCCAGCTGATATAGTTGAAGCATTTAAGAGCAATATTATCAAGGCCTGCAGTCAGGACTTGGCCTGCTTGCAATTGTGAAGAATGCAATTGTTAAGAATATGATTTAAGAATGGAGTTAGAACCGGTACTGAAAACCATTTCTCCTCTCTTCACAGGTAAAAACACCATCTTCATGCTTGTATATCTGAGTCTCTCATCTCTCTCTGGCTACACTTTTCACACCCCAAGGAAGTTTGTCTGCAAATGTCTGTGATCCTTCTTCAATGCAAAATAACCTCTGTTAATTAGCTGAACTTCTGATTGCATACCTCCCCCTTTGCCAGCTGATATAGTTGAAGCATTTAAAAGCAATATTATCAAGGCCTGCAGTCAGGACTTGGCCTGCTTGCAATTGTGAAGAATGCAATTGTTAAGAATATGATTTAAGAATGGAGTTAGAACCGGAACTGAAAACCATTTCTCCTCTCTTCACAGGTAAAAACACCATCTTCATGCTTGTATATCTGAGTCTCTCATCTCTCTCTGGCTACACTTTTCACACCCCAAGGAAGTTTGTCTGCAAATGTCTGTGATCCTTCTTCAATGCAAAATAACCTCTGTTAATTAGCTGAACTTCTGATTGCATACCTCCCCCTTTGCCAGCTGATATAGTTGAAGCATTTAAGAGCAATATTATCAAGGCCTGCAGTCAGGACTTGGCCTGCTTGCAATTGTGAAGAATGCAATTGTTAAGAATATGATTTAAGAATGGAGTTAGAACCGGAACTGAAAACCATTTCTCCTCTCTTCACAGGTAAAAACACCATCTTCATGCTTGTATATCTGAGTCTCTCATCTCTCTCTGGCTACACTTTTCACACCCCAAGGAAGTTTGTCTGCAAATGTCTGTGATCCTTCTTCAATGCAAAATAACCTCTGTTAATTAGCTGAACTTCTGATTGCATACCTCCCCCTTTGCCAGCTGATATAGTTGAAGCATTTAAGAGCAATATTATCAAGGCCTGCAGTCAGGACTTGGCCTGCTTGCAATTGTGAAGAATGCAATTGTTAAGAATATGATTTAAGAATGGAGTTAGAACCGGAACTGAAAACCATTTCTCCTCTCTTCACAGGTAAAAACACCATCTTCATGCTTGTATATCTGAGTCTCTCATCTCTCTCTGGCTACACTTTTCACACCCCAAGGAAGTTTGTCTGCAAATGTCTGTGATCCTTCTTCAATGCAAAATAACCTCTGTTAATTAGCTGAACTTCTGATTGCATACCTCCCCCTTTGCCAGCTGATATAGTTGAAGCATTTAAGAGCAATATTATCAAGGCCTGCAGTCAGGACTTGGCCTGCTTGCAATTGTGAAGAATGCAATTGTTAAGAATATGATTTAAGAATGGAGTTAGAACCGGAACTGAAAACCATTTCTCCTCTCTTCACAGGTAAAAACACCATCTTCATGCTTGTATATCTGAGTCTCTCATCTCTCTCTGGCTACACTTTTCACACCCCAAGGAAGTTTGTCTGCAAATGTCTGTGATCCTTCTTCAATGCAAAATAACCTCTGTTAATTAGCTGAACTTCTGATTGCATACCTCCCCCTTTGCCAGCTGATATAGTTGAAGCATTTAAGAGCAATATTATCAAGGCCTGCAGTCAGGACTTGGCCTGCTTGCAATTGTGAAGAATGCAATTGTTAAGAATATGATTTAAGAATGGAGTTAGAACCGGAACTGAAAACCATTTCTCCTCTCTTCACAGGTAAAAACACCATCTTCATGCTTGTATATCTGAGTCTCTCATCTCTCTCTGGCTACACTTTTCACACCCCAAGGAAGTTTGTCTGCAAATGTCTGTGATCCTTCTTCAATGCAAAATAACCTCTGTTAATTAGCTGAACTTCTGATTGCATACCTCCCCCTTTGCCAGCTGATATAGTTGAAGCATTTAAGAGCAATATTATCAAGGCCTGCAGTCAGGACTTGGCCTGCTTGCAATTGTGAAGAATGCAATTGTTAAGAATATGATTTAAGAATGGAGTTAGAACCGGAACTGAAAACCATTTCTCCTCTCTTCACAAGTAAAAACACCATCTTCATGCTTGTATATCTGAGTCTCTCATCTCTCTCTGGCTACACTTTTCACACCCCAAGGAAGTTTGTCTGCAAATGTCTGTGATCCTTCTTCAATGCAAAATAACCTCTGTTAATTAGCTGAACTTCTGATTGCATACCTCCCCCTTTGCCAGCTGATATAGTTGAAGCATTTAAGAGCAATATTATCAAGGCCTGCAGTCAGGACTTGGCCTGCTTGCAATTGTGAAGAATGCAATTGTTAAGAATATGATTTAAGAATGGAGTTAGAACCGGAACTGAAAACCATTTCTCCTCTCTTCACAGGTAAAAACACCATCTTCATGCTTGTATATCTGAGTCTCTCATCTCTCTCTGGCTACACTTTTCACACCCCAAGGAAGTTTGTCTGCAAATGTCTGTGATCCTTCTTCAATGCAAAATAACCTCTGTTAATTAGCTGAACTTCTGATTGCATACCTCCCCCTTTGCCAGCTGATATAGTTGAAGCATTTAAGAGCAATATTATCAAGGCCTGCAGTCAGGACTTGGCCTGCTTGCAATTGTGAAGAATGCAATTGTTAAGAATATGATTTAAGAATGGAGTTAGAACCGGAACTGAAAACCATTTCTCCTCTCTTCACAGGTAAAAACACCATCTTCATGCTTGTATATCTGAGTCTCTCATCTCTCTCTGGCTACACTTTTCACACCCCAAGGAAGTTTGTCTGCAAATGTCTGTGATCCTTCTTCAATGCAAAATAACCTCTGTTAATTAGCTGAACTTCTGATTGCATACCTCCCCCTTTGCCAGCTGATATAGTTGAAGCATTTAAAAGCAATATTATCAAGGCCTGCAGTCAGGACTTGGCCTGCTTGCAATTGTGAAGAATGCAATTGTTAAGAATATGATTTAAGAATGGAGTTAGAACCGGAACTGAAAACCATTTCTCCTCTCTTCACAGGTAAAAACACCATCTTCATGCTTGTATATCTGAGTCTCTCATCTCTCTCTGGCTACACTTTTCACACCCCAAGGAAGTTTGTCTGCAAATGTCTGTGATCCTTCTTCAATGCAAAATAACCTCTGTTAATTAGCTGAACTTCTGATTGCATACCTCCCCCTTTGCCAGCTGATATAGTTGAAGCATTTAAGAGCAATATTATCAAGGCCTGCAGTCAGGACTTGGCCTGCTTGCAATTGTGAAGAATGCAATTGTTAAGAATATGATTTAAGAATGGAGTTAGAACCGGAACTGAAAACCATTTCTCCTCTCTTCACAGGTAAAAACACCATCTTCATGCTTGTATATCTGAGTCTCTCATCTCTCTCTGGCTACACTTTTCACACCCCAAGGAAGTTTGTCTGCAAATGTCTGTGATCCTTCTTCAATGCAAAATAACCTCTGTTAATTAGCTGAACTTCTGATTGCATACCTCCCCCTTTGCCAGCTGATATAGTTGAAGCATTTAAGAGCAATATTATCAAGGCCTGCAGTCAGGACTTGGCCTGCTTGCAATTGTGAAGAATGCAATTGTTAAGAATATGATTTAAGAATGGAGTTAGAACCGGAACTGAAAACCATTTCTCCTCTCTTCACAGGTAAAAACACCATCTTCATGCTTGTATATCTGAGTCTCTCATCTCTCTCTGGCTACACTTTTCACACCCCAAGGAAGTTTGTCTGCAAATGTCTGTGATCCTTCTTCAATGCAAAATAACCTCTGTTAATTAGCTGAACTTCTGATTGCATACCTCCCCCTTTGCCAGCTGATATAGTTGAAGCATTTAAGAGCAATATTATCAAGGCCTGCAGTCAGGACTTGGCCTGCTTGCAATTGTGAAGAATGCAATTGTTAAGAATATGATTTAAGAATGGAGTTAGAACCGGAACTGAAAACCATTTCTCCTCTCTTCACAGGTAAAAATACCATCTTCATGCTTGTATATCTGAGTCTCTCATCTCTCTCTGGCTACACTTTTCACACCCCAAGGAAGTTTGTCTGCAAATGTCTGTGATCCTTCTTCAATGCAAAATAACCTCTGTTAATTAGCTGAACTTCTGATTGTATACCTCCCCCTTTGCCAGCTGATATAGTTGAAGCATTTAAGAGCAATATTATCAGGGCCTGCAGTCAGGACTTGGCCTGCTTGCGATTGTGAAGAATGCAATTGTTAAGAATATGATTTAAGAATGGAGTTAGAACCGGAACTGAAAACCATTTCTCCTCTCTTCACAGGTAAAAACACCATCTTCATGCTTGTATATCTGAGTCTCTCATCTCTCTCTGGCTACACTTTTCACACCCCAAGGAAGTTTGTCTGCAAATGTCTGTGATCCTTCTTCAATGCAAAATAACCTCTGTTAATTAGCTGAACTTCTGATTGCATACCTCCCCCTTTGCCAGCTGATATAGTTGAAGCATTTAAGAGCAATATTATCAAGGCCTGCAGTCAGGACTTGGCCTGCTTGCAATTGTGAAGAATGCAATTGTTAAGAATATGATTTAAGAATGGAGTTAGAACCGGTACTGAAAACCATTTCTCCTCTCTTCACAGGTAAAAACACCATCTTCATGCTTGTATATCTGAGTCTCTCATCTCTCTCTGGCTACACTTTTCACACCCCAAGGAAGTTTGTCTGCAAATGTCTGTGATCCTTCTTCAATGCAAAATAACCTCTGTTAATTAGCTGAACTTCTGATTGCATACCTCCCCCTTTGCCAGCTGATATAGTTGAAGCATTTAAAAGCAATATTATCAAGGCCTGCAGTCAGGACTTGGCCTGCTTGCAATTGTGAAGAATGCAATTGTTAAGAATATGATTTAAGAATGGAGTTAGAACCGGAACTGAAAACCATTTCTCCTCTCTTCACAGGTAAAAACACCATCTTCATGCTTGTATATCTGAGTCTCTCATCTCTCTCTGGCTACACTTTTCACACCCCAAGGAAGTTTGTCTGCAAATGTCTGTGATCCTTCTTCAATGCAAAATAACCTCTGTTAATTAGCTGAACTTCTGATTGCATACCTCCCCCTTTGCCAGCTGATATAGTTGAAGCATTTAAGAGCAATATTATCAAGGCCTGCAGTCAGGACTTGGCCTGCTTGCAATTGTGAAGAATGCAATTGTTAAGAATATGATTTAAGAATGGAGTTAGAACCGGAACTGAAAACCATTTCTCCTCTCTTCACAGGTAAAAACACCATCTTCATGCTTGTATATCTGAGTCTCTCATCTCTCTCTGGCTACACTTTTCACACCCCAAGGAAGTTTGTCTGCAAATGTCTGTGATCCTTCTTCAATGCAAAATAACCTCTGTTAATTAGCTGAACTTCTGATTGCATACCTCCCCCTTTGCCAGCTGATATAGTTGAAGCATTTAAGAGCAATATTATCAAGGCCTGCAGTCAGGACTTGGCCTGCTTGCAATTGTGAAGAATGCAATTGTTAAGAATATGATTTAAGAATGGAGTTAGAACCGGAACTGAAAACCATTTCTCCTCTCTTCACAGGTAAAAACACCATCTTCATGCTTGTATATCTGAGTCTCTCATCTCTCTCTGGCTACACTTTTCACACCCCAAGGAAGTTTGTCTGCAAATGTCTGTGATCCTTCTTCAATGCAAAATAACCTCTGTTAATTAGCTGAACTTCTGATTGCATACCTCCCCCTTTGCCAGCTGATATAGTTGAAGCATTTAAGAGCAATATTATCAAGGCCTGCAGTCAGGACTTGGCCTGCTTGCAATTGTGAAGAATGCAATTGTTAAGAATATGATTTAAGAATGGAGTTAGAACCGGAACTGAAAACCATTTCTCCTCTCTTCACAGGTAAAAACACCATCTTCATGCTTGTATATCTGAGTCTCTCATCTCTCTCTGGCTACACTTTTCACACCCCAAGGAAGTTTGTCTGCAAATGTCTGTGATCCTTCTTCAATGCAAAATAACCTCTGTTAATTAGCTGAACTTCTGATTGCATACCTCCCCCTTTGCCAGCTGATATAGTTGAAGCATTTAAGAGCAATATTATCAAGGCCTGCAGTCAGGACTTGGCCTGCTTGCAATTGTGAAGAATGCAATTGTTAAGAATATGATTTAAGAATGGAGTTAGAACCGGAACTGAAAACCATTTCTCCTCTCTTCACAGGTAAAAACACCATCTTCATGCTTGTATATCTGAGTCTCTCATCTCTCTCTGGCTACACTTTTCACACCCCAAGGAAGTTTGTCTGCAAATGTCTGTGATCCTTCTTCAATGCAAAATAACCTCTGTTAATTAGCTGAACTTCTGATTGCATACCTCCCCCTTTGCCAGCTGATATAGTTGAAGCATTTAAGAGCAATATTATCAAGGCCTGCAGTCAGGACTTGGCCTGCTTGCAATTGTGAAGAATGCAATTGTTAAGAATATGATTTAAGAATGGAGTTAGAACCGGAACTGAAAACCATTTCTCCTCTCTTCACAAGTAAAAACACCATCTTCATGCTTGTATATCTGAGTCTCTCATCTCTCTCTGGCTACACTTTTCACACCCCAAGGAAGTTTGTCTGCAAATGTCTGTGATCCTTCTTCAATGCAAAATAACCTCTGTTAATTAGCTGAACTTCTGATTGCATACCTCCCCCTTTGCCAGCTGATATAGTTGAAGCATTTAAGAGCAATATTATCAAGGCCTGCAGTCAGGACTTGGCCTGCTTGCAATTGTGAAGAATGCAATTGTTAAGAATATGATTTAAGAATGGAGTTAGAACCGGAACTGAAAACCATTTCTCCTCTCTTCACAGGTAAAAACACCATCTTCATGCTTGTATATCTGAGTCTCTCATCTCTCTCTGGCTACACTTTTCACACCCCAAGGAAGTTTGTCTGCAAATGTCTGTGATCCTTCTTCAATGCAAAATAACCTCTGTTAATTAGCTGAACTTCTGATTGCATACCTCCCCCTTTGCCAGCTGATATAGTTGAAGCATTTAAGAGCAATATTATCAAGGCCTGCAGTCAGGACTTGGCCTGCTTGCAATTGTGAAGAATGCAATTGTTAAGAATATGATTTAAGAATGGAGTTAGAACCGGAACTGAAAACCATTTCTCCTCTCTTCACAGGTAAAAACACCATCTTCATGCTTGTATATCTGAGTCTCTCATCTCTCTTCGGCTACACTTTTCACACCCCAAGGAAGTTTGTCTGCAAATGTCTGTGATCCTTCTTCAATGCAAAATAACCTCTGTTAATTAGCTGAACTTCTGATTGCATACCTCCCCCTTTGCCAGCTGATATAGTTGAAGCATTTAAGAGCAATATTATCAAGGCCTGCAGTCAGGACTTGGCCTGCTTGCAATTGTGAAGAATGCAATTGTTAAGAATATGATTTAAGAATGGAGTTAGAACCGGAACTGAAAACCATTTCTCCTCTCTTCACAGGTAAAAACACCATCTTCATGCTTGTATATCTGAGTCTCTCATCTCTCTCTGGCTACACTTTTCACACCCCAAGGAAGTTTGTCTGCAAATGTCTGTGATCCTTCTTCAATGCAAAATAACCTCTGTTAATTAGCTGAACTTCTGATTGCATACCTCCCCCTTTGCCAGCTGATATAGTTGAAGCATTTAAGAGCAATATTATCAAGGCCTGCAGTCAGGACTTGGCCTGCTTGCAATTGTGAAGAATGCAATTGTTAAGAATATGATTTAAGAATGGAGTTAGAACCGGAACTGAAAACCATTTCTCCTCTCTTCACAGGTAAAAACACCATCTTCATGCTTGTATATCTGAGTCTCTCATCTCTCTCTGGCTACACTTTTCACACCCCAAGGAAGTTTGTCTGCAAATGTCTGTGATCCTTCTTCAATGCAAAATAACCTCTGTTAATTAGCTGAACTTCTGATTGCATACCTCCCCCTTTGCCAGCTGATATAGTTGAAGCATTTAAGAGCAATATTATCAAGGCCTGCAGTCAGGACTTGGCCTGCTTGCAATTGTGAAGAATGCAATTGTTAAGAATACGATTTAAGAATGGAGTTAGAACCGGAACTGAAAACCATTTCTCCTCTCTTCACAGGTAAAAACACCATCTTCATGCTTGTATATCTGAGTCTCTCATCTCTCTCTGGCTACACTTTTCACACCCCAAGGAAGTTTGTCTGCAAATGTCTGTGATCCTTCTTCAATGCAAAATAACCTCTGTTAATTAGCTGAACTTCTGATTGCATACCTCCCCCTTTGCCAGCTGATATAGTTGAAGCATTTAAGAGCAATATTATCAAGGCCTGCAGTCAGGACTTGGCCTGCTTGCAATTGTGAAGAATGCAATTGTTAAGAATATGATTTAAGAATGGAGTTAGAACCGGAACTGAAAACCATTTCTCCTCTCTTCACAGGTAAAAACACCATCTTCATGCTTGTATATCTGAGTCTCTCATCTCTCTCTGGCTACACTTTTCACACCACAAGGAAGTTTGTCTGCAAATGTCTGTGATCCTTCTTCAATGCAAAATAACCTCTGTTAATTAGCTGAACTTCTGATTGCATACCTCCCCCTTTGCCAGCTGATATAGTTGAAGCATTTAAGAGCAATATTATCAAGGCCTGCAGTCAGGACTTGGCCTGCTTGCAATTGTGAAGAATGCAATTGTTAAGAATATGATTTAAGAATGGAGTTAGAACCGGAACTGAAAAACCATTTCTCCTCTCTTCACAGGTAAAAACACCATCTTCATGCTTGTATATCTGAGTCTCTCATCTCTCTCTGGCTACACTTTTCACACCCCAAGGAAGTTTGTCTGCAAATGTCTGTGATCCTTCTTCAATGCAAAATAACCTCTGTTAATTAGCTGAACTTCTGATTGCATACCTCCCCCTTTGCCAGCTGATATAGTTGAAGCATTTAAGAGCAATATTATCAAGGCATGCAGTCAGGACTTGGCCTGCTTGCAATTGTGAAGAATGCAATTGTTAAGAATATGATTTAAGAATGGAGTTAGAACCGGAACTGAAAACCAGTTCTCCTCTCTTCACAGGTAAAAACACCATCTTCATGCTTGTATATCTGAGTCTCTCATCTCTCTCTGGCTACACTTTTCACACCCCAAGGAAGTTTGTCTGCAAATGTCTGTGATCCTTCTTCAATGCAAAATAACCTCTGTTAATTAGCTGAACTTCTGATTGCACACCTCCCCCTTTGCCAGCTGATATAGTTGAAGCATTTAAGAGCAATATTATCAAGGCCTGCAGTCAGGACTTGGCCTGCTTGCAATTGTGAAGAATGCAATTGTTAAGAATATGATTTAAGAATGGAGTTAGAACCGGAACTGAAAACCATTTCTCCTCTCTTCACAGGTAAAAACACCATCTTCATGCTTGTATATCTGAGTCTCTCATCTCTCTCTGGCTACACTTTTCACACCCCAAGGAAGTTTGTCTGCAAATGTCTGTGATCCTTCTTCAATGCAAAATAACCTCTGTTAATTAGCTGAACTTCTGATTGCATACCTCCCCCTTTGCCAGCTGATATAGTTGAAGCATTTAAGAGCAATATTATCAAGGCCTGCAGTCAGGACTTGGCCTGCTTGCAATTGTGAAGAATGCAATTGTTAAGAATATGATTTAAGAATGGAGTTAGAACCGGAACTGAAAACCATTTCTCCTCTCTTCACAGGTAAAAACACCATCTTCATGCTTGTATATCTGAGTCTCTCATCTCTCTCTGGCTACACTTTTCACACCCCAAGGAAGTTTGTCTGCAAATGTCTGTGATCCTTCTTCAATGCAAAATAACCTCTGTTAATTAGCTGAACTTCTGATTGCATACCTCCCCCTTTGCCAGCTGATATAGTTGAAGCATTTAAGAGCAATATTATCAAGGCCTGCAGTCAGGACTTGGCCTGCTTGCAATTGTGAAGAATGCAATTGTTAAGAATATGATTTAAGAATGGAGTTAGAACCGGAACTGAAAACCATTTCTCCTCTCTTCACAGGTAAAAACACCATCTTCATGCTTGTATATCTGAGTCTCTCATCTCTCTCTGGCTACACTTTTCACACCCTAAGGAAGTTTGTCTGCAAATGTCTGTGATCCTTCTTCAATGCAAATTAACCTCTGTTAATTAGCTGAACTTCTGATTGCATACCTCCCCCTTTGCCAGCTGATATAGTTGAAGCATTTAAGAGCAATATTATCAAGGCCTGCAGTCAGGACTTGGCCTGCTTGCAATTGTGAAGAATGCAATTGTTAAGAATATGATTTAAGAATGGAGTTAGAACCGGAACTGAAAACCATTTCTCCTCTCTTCACAGGTAAAAACACCATCTTCATGCTTGTATATCTGAGTCTCTCATCTCTCTCTGGCTACACTTTTCACACCCCAAGGAAGTTTGTCTGCAAATGTCTGTGATCCTTCTTCAATGCAAAATAACCTCTGTTAATTAGCTGAACTTCTGATTGCATACCTCCCCCTTTGCCAGCTGATATAGTTGAAGCATTTAAGAGCAATATTATCAAGGCCTGCAGTCAGGACTTGGCCTGCTTGCAATTGTGAAGAATGCAATTGTTAAGAATATGATTTAAGAATGGAGTTAGAACCGGAACTGAAAACCATTTCTCCTCTCTTCACAGGTAAAAACACCATCTTCATGCTTGTATATCTGAGTCTCTCATCTCTCTCTGGCTACACTTTTCACACCCCAAGGAAGTTTGTCTGCAAATGTCTGTGATCCTTCTTCAATGCAAAATAACCTCTGTTAATTAGCTGAACTTCTGATTGCATACCTCCCCCTTTGCCAGCTGATATAGTTGAAGCATTTAAGAGCAATATTATCAAGGCCTGCAGTCAGGACTTGGCCTGCTTGCAATTGTGAAGAATGCAATTGTTAAGAATATGATTTAAGAATGGAGTTAGAACCGGAACTGAAAACCATTTCTCCTCTCTTCACAGGTAAAAACACCATCTTCATGCTTGTATATCTGAGTCTCTCATCTCTCTCTGGCTACACTTTTCACACCCCAAGGAAGTTTGTCTGCAAATGTCTGTGATCCTTCTTCAATGCAAAATAACCTCTGTTAATTAGCTGAACTTCTGATTGCATACCTCCCCCTTTGCCAGCTGATATAGTTGAAGCATTTAAGAGCAATATTATCAAGGCCTGCAGTCAGGACTTGGCCTGCTTGCAATTGTGAAGAATGCAATTGTTAAGAATATGATTTAAGAATGGAGTTAGAACCGGAACTGAAAACCATTTCTCCTCTCTTCACAGGTAAAAACACCATCTTCATGCTTGTATATCTGAGTCTCTCATCTCTCTCTGGCTACACTTTTCACACCACAAGGAAGTTTGTCTGCAAATGTCTGTGATCCTTCTTCAATGCAAAATAACCTCTGTTAATTAGCTGAACTTCTGATTGCATACCTCCCCCTTTGCCAGCTGATATAGTTGAAGCATTTAAGAGCAATATTATCAAGGCCTGCAGTCAGGACTTGGCCTGCTTGCAATTGTGAAGAATGCAATTGTTAAGAATATGATTTAAGAATGGAGTTAGAACCGGAACTGAAAAACCATTTCTCCTCTCTTCACAGGTAAAAACACCATCTTCATGCTTGTATATCTGAGTCTCTCATCTCTCTCTGGCTACACTTTTCACACCCCAAGGAAGTTTGTCTGCAAATGTCTGTGATCCTTCTTCAATGCAAAATAACCTCTGTTAATTAGCTGAACTTCTGATTGCATACCTCCCCCTTTGCCAGCTGATATAGTTGAAGCATTTAAGAGCAATATTATCAAGGCCTGCAGTCAGGACTTGGCCTGCTTGCAATTGTGAAGAATGCAATTGTTAAGAATATGATTTAAGAATGGAGTTAGAACCGGAACTGAAAACCAGTTCTCCTCTCTTCACAGGTAAAAACACCATCTTCATGCTTGTATATCTGAGTCTCTCATCTCTCTCTGGCTACACTTTTCACACCCCAAGGAAGTTTGTCTGCAAATGTCTGTGATCCTTCTTCAATGCAAAATAACCTCTGTTAATTAGCTGAACTTCTGATTGCATACCTCCCCCTTTGCCAGCTGATATAGTTGAAGCATTTAAGAGCAATATTATCAAGGCCTGCAGTCAGGACTTGGCCTGCTTGCAATTGTGAAGAATGCAATTGTTAAGAATATGATTTAAGAATGGAGTTAGAACCGGAACTGAAAACCATTTCTCCTCTCTTCACAGGTAAAAACACCATCTTCATGCTTGTATATCTGAGTCTCTCATCTCTCTCTGGCTACACTTTTCACACCCCAAGGAAGTTTGTCTGCAAATGTCTGTGATCCTTCTTCAATGCAAAATAACCTCTGTTAATTAGCTGAACTTCTGATTGCATACCTCCCCCTTTGCCAGCTGATATAGTTGAAGCATTTAAGAGCAATATTATCAAGGCCTGCAGTCAGGACTTGGCCTGCTTGCAATTGTGAAGAATGCAATTGTTAAGAATATGATTTAAGAATGGAGTTAGAACCGGAACTGAAAACCATTTCTCCTCTCTTCACAGGTAAAAACACCATCTTCATGCTTGTATATCTGAGTCTCTCATCTCTCTCTGGCTACACTTTTCACACCCCAAGGAAGTTTGTCTGCAAATGTCTGTGATCCTTCTTCAATGCAAAATAACCTCTGTTAATTAGCTGAACTTCTGATTGCATACCTCCCCCTTTGCCAGCTGATATAGTTGAAGCATTTAAGAGCAATATTATCAAGGCCTGCAGTCAGGACTTGGCCTGCTTGCAATTGTGAAGAATGCAATTGTTAAGAATATGATTTAAGAATGGAGTTAGAACCGGAACTGAAAACCATTTCTCCTCTCTTCACAGGTAAAAACACCATCTTCATGCTTGTATATCTGAGTCTCTCATCTCTCTCTGGCTACACTTTTCACACCCTAAGGAAGTTTGTCTGCAAATGTCTGTGATCCTTCTTCAATGCAAAATAACCTCTGTTAATTAGCTGAACTTCTGATTGCATACCTCCCCCTTTGCCAGCTGATATAGTTGAAGCATTTAAGAGCAATATTATCAAGGCCTGCAGTCAGGACTTGGCCTGCTTGCAATTGTGAAGAATGCAATTGTTAAGAATATGATTTAAGAATGGAGTTAGAACCGGAACTGAAAACCATTTCTCCTCTCTTCACAGGTAAAAACACCATCTTCATGCTTGTATATCTGAGTCTCTCATCTCTCTCTGGCTACACTTTTCACACCCCAAGGAAGTTTGTCTGCAAATGTCTGTGATCCTTCTTCAATGCAAAATAACCTCTGTTAATTAGCTGAACTTCTGATTGCATACCTCCCCCTTTGCCAGCTGATATAGTTGAAGCATTTAAGAGCAATATTATCAAGGCCTGCAGTCAGGACTTGGCCTGCTTGCAATTGTGAAGAATGCAATTGTTAAGAATATGATTTAAGAATGGAGTTAGAACCGGAACTGAAAACCATTTCTCCTCTCTTCACAGGTAAAAACACCATCTTCATGCTTGTATATCTGAGTCTCTCATCTCTCTCTGGCTACACTTTTCACACCCCAAGGAAGTTTGTCTGCAAATGTCTGTGATCCTTCTTCAATGCAAAATAACCTCTGTTAATTAGCTGAACTTCTGATTGCATACCTCCCCCTTTGCCAGCTGATATAGTTGAAGCATTTAAGAGCAATATTATCAAGGCCTGCAGTCAGGACTTGGCCTGCTTGCAATTGTGAAGAATGCAATTGTTAAGAATATGATTTAAGAATGGAGTTAGAACCGGAACTGAAAACCATTTCTCCTCTCTTCACAGGTAAAAACACCATCTTCATGCTTGTATATCTGAGTCTCTCATCTCTCTCTGGCTACACTTTTCACACCCCAAGGAAGTTTGTCTGCAAATGTCTGTGATCCTTCTTCAATGCAAAATAACCTCTGTTAATTAGCTGAACTTCTGATTGCATACCTCCCCCTTTGCCAGCTGATATAGTTGAAGCATTTAAGAGCAATATTATCAAGGCCTGCAGTCAGGACTTGGCCTGCTTGCAATTGTGAAGAATGCAATTGTTAAGAATATGATTTAAGAATGGAGTTAGAACCGGAACTGAAAACCATTTCTCCTCTCTTCACAGGTAAAAACACCATCTTCATGCTTGTATATCTGAGTCTCTCATCTCTCTCTGGCTACACTTTTCACACCACAAGGAAGTTTGTCTGCAAATGTCTGTGATCCTTCTTCAATGCAAAATAACCTCTGTTAATTAGCTGAACTTCTGATTGCATACCTCCCCCTTTGCCAGCTGATATAGTTGAAGCATTTAAGAGCAATATTATCAAGGCCTGCAGTCAGGACTTGGCCTGCTTGCAATTGTGAAGAATGCAATTGTTAAGAATATGATTTAAGAATGGAGTTAGAACCGGAACTGAAAAACCATTTCTCCTCTCTTCACAGGTAAAAACACCATCTTCATGCTTGTATATCTGAGTCTCTCATCTCTCTCTGGCTACACTTTTCACACCCCAAGGAAGTTTGTCTGCAAATGTCTGTGATCCTTCTTCAATGCAAAATAACCTCTGTTAATTAGCTGAACTTCTGATTGCATACCTCCCCCTTTGCCAGCTGATATAGTTGAAGCATTTAAGAGCAATATTATCAAGGCCTGCAGTCAGGACTTGGCCTGCTTGCAATTGTGAAGAATGCAATTGTTAAGAATATGATTTAAGAATGGAGTTAGAACCGGAACTGAAAACCAGTTCTCCTCTCTTCACAGGTAAAAACACCATCTTCATGCTTGTATATCTGAGTCTCTCATCTCTCTCTGGCTACACTTTTCACACCCCAAGGAAGTTTGTCTGCAAATGTCTGTGATCCTTCTTCAATGCAAAATAACCTCTGTTAATTAGCTGAACTTCTGATTGCACACCTCCCCCTTTGCCAGCTGATATAGTTGAAGCATTTAAGAGCAATATTATCAAGGCCTGCAGTCAGGACTTGGCCTGCTTGCAATTGTGAAGAATGCAATTGTTAAGAATATGATTTAAGAATGGAGTTAGAACCGGAACTGAAAACCATTTCTCCTCTCTTCACAGGTAAAAACACCATCTTCATGCTTGTATATCTGAGTCTCTCATCTCTCTCTGGCTACACTTTTCACACCCCAAGGAAGTTTGTCTGCAAATGTCTGTGATCCTTCTTCAATGCAAAATAACCTCTGTTAATTAGCTGAACTTCTGATTGCATACCTCCCCCTTTGCCAGCTGATATAGTTGAAGCATTTAAGAGCAATATTATCAAGGCCTGCAGTCAGGACTTGGCCTGCTTGCAATTGTGAAGAATGCAATTGTTAAGAATATGATTTAAGAATGGAGTTAGAACCGGAACTGAAAACCATTTCTCCTCTCTTCACAGGTAAAAACACCATCTTCATGCTTGTATATCTGAGTCTCTCATCTCTCTCTGGCTACACTTTTCACACCCCAAGGAAGTTTGTCTGCAAATGTCTGTGATCCTTCTTCAATGCAAAATAACCTCTGTTAATTAGCTGAACTTCTGATTGCATACCTCCCCCTTTGCAGCTGATATAGTTGAAGCATTTAAGAGCAATATTATCAAGGCCTGCAGTCAGGACTTGGCCTGCTTGCAATTGTGAAGAATGCAATTGTTAAGAATATGATTTAAGAATGGAGTTAGAACCGGAACTGAAAACATTTCTCCTCTCTTCACAGGTAAAAACACCATCTTCATGCTTGTATATCTGAGTCTCTCATCTCTCTCTGGCTACACTTTTCACACCCTAAGGAAGTTTGTCTGCAAATGTCTGTGATCCTTCTTCAATGCAAAATAACCTCTGTTAATTAGCTGAACTTCTGATTGCATACCTCCCCCTTTGCCAGCTGATATAGTTGAAGCATTTAAGAGCAATATTATCAAGGCCTGCAGTCAGGACTTGGCCTGCTTGCAATTGTGAAGAATGCAATTGTTAAGAATATGATTTAAGAATGGAGTTAGAACCGGAACTGAAAACCATTTCTCCTCTCTTCACAGGTAAAAACACCATCTTCATGCTTGTATATCTGAGTCTCTCATCTCTCTCTGGCTACACTTTTCACACCCCAAGGAAGTTTGTCTGCAAATGTCTGTGATCCTTCTTCAATGCAAAATAACCTCTGTTAATTAGCTGAACTTCTGATTGTATACCTCCCCCTTTGCCAGCTGATATAGTTGAAGCATTTAAGAGCAATATTATCAGGGCCTGCAGTCAGGACTTGGCCTGCTTGCGATTGTGAAGAATGCAATTGTTAAGAATATGATTTAAGAATGGAGTTAGAACCGGGAACTGAAAACCATTTCTCCTCTCTTCACAGGTAAAAAACACCATCTTCATGCTTGTATATCTGAGTCTCTCATCTCTCTCTGGCTACACTTTTCACACCCCAAGGAAGTTTGTCTGCAAATGTCTGTGATCCTTCTTCAATGCAAAATAACCTCTGTTAATTAGCTGAACTTCTGATTGCATACCTCCCCCTTTGCCAGCTGATATAGTTGAAGCATTTAAGAGCAATATTATCAAGGCCTGCAGTCAGGACTTGGCCTGCTTGCAATTGTGAAGAATGCAATTGTTAAGAATATGATTTAAGAATGGAGTTAGAACCGGAACTGAAAACCATTTCTCCTCTCTTCACAGGTAAAAACACCATCTTCCTGCTTGTATATCTGAGTCTCTCATCTCTCTCTGGCTACACTTTTCACACCCCAAGGAAGTTTGTCTGCAAATGTCTGTGATCCTTCTTCAATGCAAAATAACCTCTGTTAATTAGCTGAACTTCTGATTGCATACCTCCCCCTTTGCCAGCTGATATAGTTGAAGCATTTAAGAGCAATATTATCAAGGCCTGCAGTCAGGACTTGGCCTGCTTGCAATTGTGAAGAATGCAATTGTTAAGAATATGATTTAAGAATGGAGTTAGAACCGGAACTGAAAACCATTTCTCCTCTCTTCACAGGTAAAAAACACCATCTTCATGCTTGTATATCTGAGTCTCTCATCTCTCTCTGGCTACACTTTTCACACCCCAAGGAAGTTTGTCTGCAAATGTCTGTGATCCTTCTTCAATGCAAAATAACCTCTGTTAATTAGCTGAACTTCTGATTGCATACCTCCCGCTTTGCCAGCTGATATAGTTGAAGCATTTAAGAGCAATATTATCAAGGCCTGCAGTCAGGACTTGGCCTGCTTGCAATTGTGAAGAATGCAATTGTTAAGAATATGATTTAAGAATGGAGTTAGAACCGGAACTGAAAACCATTTCTCCTCTCTTCACAGGTAAAAACACCATCTTCATGCTTGTATATCTGAGTCTCTCATCTCTCTCTGGCTACACTTTTCACACCCCAAGGAAGTTTGTCTGCAAATGTCTGTGATCCTTCTTCAATGCAAAATAACCTCTGTTAATTAGCTGAACTTCTGATTGCATACCTCCCGCTTTGCCAGCTGATATAGTTGAAGCATTTAAGAGCAATATTATCAAGGCCTGCAGTCAGGACTTGGCCTGCTTGCAATTGTGAAGAATGCAATTGTTAAGAATATGATTTAAGAATGGAGTTAGAACCGGAACTGAAAACCATTTCTCCTCTCTTCACAGGTAAAAACACCATCTTCATGCTTGTATATCTGAGTCTCTCATCTCTCTCTGGCTACACTTTTCACACCCCAAGGAAGTTTGTCTGCAAATGTCTGTGATCCTTCTTCAATGCAAAATAACCTCTGTTAATTAGCTGAACTTCTGATTGCATACCTCCCCTTTGCCAGCTGATATAGTTGAAGCATTTAAGAGCAATATTATCAAGGCCTGCAGTCAGGACTTGGCCTGCTTGCAATTGTGAAGAATGCAATTGTTAAGAATATGATTTCAAGAATGGAGTTAGAACCGGAACTGAAAACCATTTCTCCTCTCTTCACAGGTAAAAACACCATCTTCATGCTTGTATATCTGAGTCTCTCATCTCTCTCTGGCTACACTTTTCACACCCCAAGGAAGTTTGTCTGCAAATGTCTGTGATCCTTCTTCAATGCAAAATAACCTCTGTTAATTAGCTGAACTTCTGATTGCATACCTCCCGCTTTGCCAGCTGATATAGTTGAAGCATTTAAGAGCAATATTATCAAGGCCTGCAGTCAGGACTTGGCCTGCTTGCAATTGTGAAGAATGCAATTGTTAAGAATATGATTTAAGAATGGAGTTAGAACCGGAACTGAAAACCATTTCTCCTCTCTTCACAGGTAAAAACACCATCTTCATGCTTGTATATCTGAGTCTCTCATCTCTCTCTGGCTACACTTTTCACACCCCAAGGAAGTTTGTCTGCAAATGTCTGTGATCCTTCTTCAATGCAAAATAACCTCTGTTAATTAGCTGAACTTCTGATTGCATACCTCCCCCTTTGCCAGCTGATATAGTTGAAGCATTTAAGAGCAATATTATCAAGGCCTGCAGTTAGGACTTGGCCTGCTTGCAATTGTGAAGAATGCAATTGTTAAGAATATGATTTAAGAATGGAGTTAGAACCGGAACTGAAAACCATTTCTCCTCTCTTCACAGGTAAAAACACCATCTTCATGCTTGTATATCTGAGTCTCTCATCTCTCTCTGGCTACACTTTTCACACCCCAAGGAAGTTTGTCTGCAAATGTCTGTGATCCTTCTTCAATGCAAAATAACCTCTGTTAATTAGCTGAACTTCTGATTGCATACCTCCCCCTTTGCCAGCTGATATAGTTGAAGCATTTAAGAGCAATATTATCAAGGCCTGCAGTCAGGACTTGGCCTGCTTGCAATTGTGAAGAATGCAATTGTTAAGAATATGATTTAAGAATGGAGTTAGAACCGAACTGAAAACCATTTCTCCTCTCTTCACAGGTAAAAACACCATCTTCATGCTTGTATATCTGAGTCTCTCATCTCTCTCTGGCTACACTTTTCACACCCCAAGGAAGTTTGTCTGCAAATGTCTGTGATCCTTCTTCAATGCAAAATAACCTCTGTTAATTAGCTGAACTTCTGATTGCATACCTCCCCCTTTGCCAGCTGATATAGTTGAAGCATTTAAGAGCAATATTATCAAGGCCTGCAGTCAGGACTTGGCCTGCTTGCAATTGTGAAGAATGCAATTGTTAAGAATATGATTTAAGAATGGAGTTAGAACCGGAACTGAAAACCATTTCTCCTCTCTTCACAGGTAAAAACACCATCTTCATGCTTGTATATCTGAGTCTCTCATCTCTCTCTGGCTACACTTTTCACACCACAAGGAAGTTTGTCTGCAAATGTCTGTGATCCTTCTTCAATGCAAAATAACCTCTGTTAATTAGCTGAACTTCTAATTGCATACCTCCCCCTTTGCCAGCTGATATAGTTGAAGCATTTAAGAGCAATATTATCAAGGCCTGCAGTCAGGACTTGGCCTGCTTGCAATTGTGAAGAATGCAATTGTTAAGAATATGATTTAAGAATGGAGTTAGAACCGGAACTGAAAAACCATTTCTCCTCTCTTCACAGGTAAAAACACCATCTTCATGCTTGTATATCTGAGTCTCTCATCTCTCTCTGGCTACACTTTTCACACCCCAAGGAAGTTTGTCTGCAAATGTCTGTGATCCTTCTTCAATGCAAAATAACCTCTGTTAATTAGCTGAACTTCTGATTGCATACCTCCCCTTTGCCAGCTGATATAGTTGAAGCATTTAAGAGCAATATTATCAAGGCCTGCAGTCAGGAATTGGCCTGCTTGCAATTGTGAAGAATGCAATTGTTAAGAATATGATTTAAGAATGGAGTTAGAACCGGAACTGAAAACCATTTCTCCTCTCTTCACAGGTAAAAACACCATCTTCATGCTTGTATATCTGAGTCTCTCATCTCTCTCTGGCTACACTTTTCACACCCCAAGGAAGTTTGTCTGCAAATGTCTGTGATCCTTCTTCAATGCAAAATAACCTCTGTTAATTAGCTGAACTTCTGATTGCATACCTCCCCCTTTGCCAGCTGATATAGTTGAAGCATTTAAGAGCAATATTATCAAGGCCTGCAGTCAGGACTTGGCCTGCTTGCAATTGTGAAGAATGCAATTGTTAAGAATATGATTTAAGAATGGAGTTAGAACCGGAACTGAAAACCATTTCTCCTCTCTTCACAGGTAAAAACACCATCTTCATGCTTGTATATCTGAGTCTCTCATCTCTCTCTGGCTACACTTTTCACACCCCAAGGAAGTTTGTCTGCAAATGTCTGTGATCCTTCTTCAATGCAAAATAACCTCTGTTAATTAGCTGAACTTCTGATTGCATACCTCCCCCTTTGCCAGCTGATATAGTTGAAGCATTTAAGAGCAATATTATCAAGGCCTGCAGTCAGGACTTGGCCTGCTTGCAATTGTGAAGAATGCAATTGTTAAGAATATGATTTAAGAATGGAGTTAGAACCGGAACTGAAAACCATTTCTCCTCTCTTCACAGGTAAAAACACCATCTTCATGCTTGTATATCTGAGTCTCTCATCTCTCTCTGGCTACACTTTTCACACCCCAAGGAAGTTTGTCTGCAAATGTCTGTGATCCTTCTTCAATGCAAAATAACCTCTGTTAATTAGCTGAACTTCTGATTGCATACCTCCCCCTTTGCCAGCTGATATAGTTGAAGCATTTAAGAGCAATATTATCAAGGCCTGCAGTCAGGACTTGGCCTGCTTGCAATTGTGAAGAATGCAATTGTTAAGAATATGATTTAAGAATGGAGTTAGAACCGGAACTGAAAACCATTTCTCCTCTCTTCACAGGTAAAAACACCATCTTCATGCTTGTATATCTGAGTCTCTCATCTCTCTCTGGCTACACTTTTCACACCCCAAGGAAGTTTGTCTGCAAATGTCTGTGATCCTTCTTCAATGCAAAATAACCTCTGTTAATTAGCTGAACTTCTGATTGTATACCTCCCCCTTTGCCAGCTGATATAGTTGAAGCATTTAAGAGCAATATTATCAGGGCCTGCAGTCAGGACTTGGCCTGCTTGCGATTGTGAAGAATGCAATTGTTAAGAATATGATTTAAGAATGGAGTTAGAACCGGAACTGAAAACCATTTCTCCTCTCTTCACAGGTAAAAACACCATCTTCATGCTTGTATATCTGAGTCTCTCATCTCTCTCTGGCTACACTTTTCACACCCCAAGGAAGTTTGTCTGCAAATGTCTGTGATCCTTCTTCAATGCAAAATAACCTCTGTTAATTAGCTGAACTTCTGATTGCATACCTCCCCCTTTGCCAGCTGATATAGTTGAAGCATTTAAAAGCAATATTATCAAGGCCTGCAGTCAGGACTTGGCCTGCTTGCAATTGTGAAGAATGCAATTGTTAAGAATATGATTTAAGAATGGAGTTAGAACCGGAACTGAAAACCATTTCTCCTCTCTTCACAGGTAAAAACACCATCTTCATGCTTGTATATCTGAGTCTCTCATCTCTCTCTGGCTACACTTTTCACACCCCAAGGAAGTTTGTCTGCAAATGTCTGTGATCCTTCTTCAATGCAAAATAACCTCTGTTAATTAGCTGAACTTCTGATTGCATACCTCCCCCTTTGCCAGCTGATATAGTTGAAGCATTTAAGAGCAATATTATCAAGGCCTGCAGTCAGGACTTGGCCTGCTTGCAATTGTGAAGAATGCAATTGTTAAGAATATGATTTAAGAATGGAGTTAGAACCGGAACTGAAAACCATTTCTCCTCTCTTCACAGGTAAAAACACCATCTTCATGCTTGTATATCTGAGTCTCTCATCTCTCTCTGGCTACACTTTTCACACCCCAAGGAAGTTTGTCTGCAAATGTCTGTGATCCTTCTTCAATGCAAAATAACCTCTGTTAATTAGCTGAACTTCTGATTGCATACCTCCCCCTTTGCCAGCTGATATAGTTGAAGCATTTAAGAGCAATATTATCAAGGCCTGCAGTCAGGACTTGGCCTGCTTGCAATTGTGAAGAATGCAATTGTTAAGAATATGATTTAAGAATGGAGTTAGAACCGAACTGAAAACCATTTCTCCTCTCTTCACAGGTAAAAACACCATCTTCATGCTTGTATATCTGAGTCTCTCATCTCTCTCTGGCTACACTTTTCACACCCCAAGGAAGTTTGTCTGCAAATGTCTGTGATCCTTCTTCAATGCAAAATAACCTCTGTTAATTAGCTGAACTTCTGATTGTATACCTCCCCCTTTGCCAGCTGATATAGTTGAAGCATTTAAGAGCAATATTATCAGGGCCTGCAGTCAGGACTTGGCCTGCTTGCGATTGTGAAGAATGCAATTGTTAAGAATATGATTTAAGAATGGAGTTAGAACCGGAACTGAAAACCATTTCTCCTCTCTTCACAGGTAAAAACACCATCTTCATGCTTGTATATCTGAGTCTCTCATCTCTCTCTGGCTACACTTTTCACACCCCAAGGAAGTTTGTCTGCAAATGTCTGTGATCCTTCTTCAATGCAAAATAACCTCTGTTAATTAGCTGAACTTCTGATTGCATACCTCCCCCTTTGCCAGCTGATATAGTTGAAGCATTTAAGAGCAATATTATCAAGGCCTGCAGTCAGGACTTGGCCTGCTTGCAATTGTGAAGAATGCAATTGTTAAGAATATGATTTAAGAATGGAGTTAGAACCGGAACTGAAAAACCATTTCTCCTCTCTTCACAGGTAAAAACACCATCTTCATGCTTGTATATCTGAGTCTCTCATCTCTCTCTGGCTACACTTTTCACACCCCAAGGAAGTTTGTCTGCAAATGTCTGTGATCCTTCTTCAATGCAAAATAACCTCTGTTAATTAGCTGAACTTCTGATTGCATACCTCCCCCTTTGCCAGCTGATATAGTTGAAGCATTTAAGAGCAATATTATCAAGGCCTGCAGTCAGGACTTGGCCTGCTTGCAATTGTGAAGAATGCAATTGTTAAGAATATGATTTAAGAATGGAGTTAGAACCGGAACTGAAAACCATTTCTCCTCTCTTCACAGGTAAAAACACCATCTTCATGCTTGTATATCTGAGTCTCTCATCTCTCTCTGGCTACACTTTTCACACCCTAAGGAAGTTTGTCTGCAAATGTCTGTGATCCTTCTTCAATGCAAAATAACCTCTGTTAATTAGCTGAACTTCTGATTGCATACCTCCCCCTTTGCCAGCTGATATAGTTGAAGCATTTAAGAGCAATATTATCAAGGCCTGCAGTCAGGACTTGGCCTGCTTGCAATTGTGAAGAATGCAATTGTTAAGAATATGATTTAAGAATGGAGTTAGAACCGGAACTGAAAACCATTTCTCCTCTCTTCACAGGTAAAAACACCATCTTCATGCTTGTATATCTGAGTCTCTCATCTCTCTCTGGCTACACTTTTCACACCCCAAGGAAGTTTGTCTGCAAATGTCTGTGATCCTTCTTCAATGCAAAATAACCTCTGTTAATTAGCTGAACTTCTGATTGTATACCTCCCCCTTTGCCAGCTGATATAGTTGAAGCATTTAAGAGCAATATTATCAGGGCCTGCAGTCAGGACTTGGCCTGCTTGCGATTGTGAAGAATGCAATTGTTAAGAATATGATTTAAGAATGGAGTTAGAACCGGAACTGAAAACCATTTCTCCTCTCTTCACAGGTAAAAACACCATCTCATGCTTGTATATCTGAGTCTCTCATCTCTCTCTGGCTACACTTTTCACACCCCAAGGAAGTTTGTCTGCAAATGTCTGTGATCCTTCTTCAATGCAAAATAACCTCTGTTAATTAGCTGAACTTCTGATTGCATACCTCCCCCTTTGCCAGCTGATATAGTTGAAGCATTTAAGAGCAATATTATCAAGGCCTGCAGTCAGGACTTGGCCTGCTTGCAATTGTGAAGAATACAATTGTTAAGAATATGATTTAAGAATGGAGTTAGAACCGGAACTGAAAACCATTTCTCCTCTCTTCACAGGTAAAAACACCATCTTCCTGCTTGTATATCTGAGTCTCTCATCTCTCTCTGGCTACACTTTTCACACCCCAAGGAAGTTTGTCTGCAAATGTCTGTGATCCTTCTTCAATGCAAAATACCTCTGTTAATTAGCTGAACTTCTGATTGCATACCTCCCCCTTTGCCAGCTGATATAGTTGAAGCATTTAAGAGCAATATTATCAAGGCCTGCAGTCAGGACTTGGCCTGCTTGCAATTGTGAAGAATGCAATTGTTAAGAATATGATTTAAGAATGGAGTTAGAACCGGAACTGAAAACCATTTCTCCTCTCTTCACAGGTAAAAACACCATCTTCATGCTTGTATATCTGAGTCTCTCATCTCTCTCTGGCTACACTTTTCACACCCAAGGAAGTTTGTCTGCAAATGTCTGTGATCCTTCTTCAATGCAAAATAACCTCTGTTAATTAGCTGAACTTCTGATTGCATACCTCCCGCTTTGCCAGCTGATATAGTTGAAGCATTTAAGAGCAATATTATCAAGGCCTGCAGTCAGGACTTGGCCTGCTTGCAATTGTGAAGAATGCAATTGTTAAGAATATGATTTAAGAATGGAGTTAGAACCGGAACTGAAAACCATTTCTCCTCTCTTCACAGGTAAAAACACCATCTTCATGCTTGTATATCTGAGTCTCTCATCTCTCTCTGGCTACACTTTTCACACCCCAAGGAAGTTTGTCTGCAAATGTCTGTGATCCTTCTTCAATGCAAAATAACCTCTGTTAATTAGCTGAACTTCTGATTGCATACCTCCCGCTTTGCCAGCTGATATAGTTGAAGCATTTAAGAGCAATATTATCAAGGCCTGCAGTCAGGACTTGGCCTGCTTGCAATTGTGAAGAATGCAATTGTTAAGAATATGATTTAAGAATGGAGTTAGAACCGGAACTGAAAACCATTTCTCCTCTCTTCACAGGTAAAAACACCATCTTCATGCTTGTATATCTGAGTCTCTCATCTCTCTCTGGCTACACTTTTCACACCCCAAGGAAGTTTGTCTGCAAATGTCTGTGATCCTTCTTCAATGCAAAATAACCTCTGTTAATTAGCTGAACTTCTGATTGCATACCTCCCCCTTTGCCAGCTGATATAGTTGAAGCATTTAAGAGCAATATTATC
Organism: Pseudophryne corroboree; assembly: GCF_028390025.1. Taxonomy (NCBI): domain Eukaryota; kingdom Metazoa; phylum Chordata; class Amphibia; order Anura; family Myobatrachidae; genus Pseudophryne; species Pseudophryne corroboree. The sequence goes on from NW_026969076.1 coordinate 44,767, forward strand.
AAGGCCTGCAGTTAGGACTTGGCCTGCTTGCAATTGTGAAGAATGCAATTGTTAAGAATATGATTTAAGAATGGAGTTAGAACCGGAACTGAAAACCATTTCTCCTCTCTTCACAGGTAAAAACACCATCTTCATGCTTGTATATCTGAGTCTCTCATCTCTCTCTGGCTACACTTTTCACACCCCAAGGAAGTTTGTCTGCAAATGTCTGTGATCCTTCTTCAATGCAAAATAACCTCTGTTAATTAGCTGAACTTCTGATTGCATACCTCCCCCTTTGCCAGCTGATATAGTTGAAGCATTTAAGAGCAATATTATCAAGGCCTGCAGTCAGGACTTGGCCTGCTTGCAATTGTGAAGAATGCAATTGTTAAGAATATGATTTAAGAATGGAGTTAGAACCGGAACTGAAAACCATTTCTCCTCTCTTCACAGGTAAAAACACCATCTTCATGCTTGTATATCTGAGTCTCTCATCTCTCTCTGGCTACACTTTTCACACCCCAAGGAAGTTTGTCTGCAAATGTCTGTGATCCTTCTTCAATGCAAAATAACCTCTGTTAATTAGCTGAACTTCTGATTGCATACCTCCCCCTTTGCCAGCTGATATAGTTGAAGCATTTAAGAGCAATATTATCAAGGCCTGCAGTCAGGACTTGGCCTGCTTGCAATTGTGAAGAATGCAATTGTTAAGAATATGATTTAAGAATGGAGTTAGAACCGGAACTGAAAACCATTTCTCCTCTCTTCACAGGTAAAAACACCATCTTCATGCTTGTATATCTGAGTCTCTCATCTCTCTCTGGCTACACTTTTCACACCACAAGGAAGTTTGTCTGCAAATGTCTGTGATCCTTCTTCAATGCAAAATAACCTCTGTTAATTAGCTGAACTTCTAATTGCATACCTCCCCCTTTGCCAGCTGATATAGTTGAAGCATTTAAGAGCAATATTATCAAGGCCTGCAGTCAGGACTTGGCCTGCTTGCAATTGTGAAGAATGCAATTGTTAAGAATATGATTTAAGAATGGAGTTAGAACCGGAACTGAAAAACCATTTCTCCTCTCTTCACAGGTAAAAACACCATCTTCATGCTTGTATATCTGAGTCTCTCATCTCTCTCTGGCTACACTTTTCACACCCCAAGGAAGTTTGTCTGCAAATGTCTGTGATCCTTCTTCAATGCAAAATAACCTCTGTTAATTAGCTGAACTTCTGATTGCATACCTCCCCCTTTGCCAGCTGATATAGTTGAAGCATTTAAGAGCAATATTATCAAGGCCTGCAGTCAGGAATTGGCCTGCTTGCAATTGTGAAGAATGCAATTGTTAAGAATATGATTTAAGAATGGAGTTAGAACCGGAACTGAAAACCATTTCTCCTCTCTTCACAGGTAAAAACACCATCTTCATGCTTGTATATCTGAGTCTCTCATCTCTCTCTGGCTACACTTTTCACACCCCAAGGAAGTTTGTCTGCAAATGTCTGTGATCCTTCTTCAATGCAAAATAACCTCTGTTAATTAGCTGAACTTCTGATTGCATACCTCCCCCTTTGCCAGCTGATATAGTTGAAGCATTTAAGAGCAATATTATCAAGGCCTGCAGTCAGGACTTGGCCTGCTTGCAATTGTGAAGAATGCAATTGTTAAGAATATGATTTAAGAATGGAGTTAGAACCGGAACTGAAAACCATTTCTCCTCTCTTCACAGGTAAAAACACCATCTTCATGCTTGTATATCTGAGTCTCTCATCTCTCTCTGGCTACACTTTTCACACCCCAAGGAAGTTTGTCTGCAAATGTCTGTGATCCTTCTTCAATGCAAAATAACCTCTGTTAATTAGCTGAACTTCTGATTGCATACCTCCCCCTTTGCCAGCTGATATAGTTGAAGCATTTAAGAGCAATATTATCAAGGCCTGCAGTCAGGACTTGGCCTGCTTGCAATTGTGAAGAATGCAATTGTTAAGAATATGATTTAAGAATGGAGTTAGAACCGGAACTGAAAACCATTTCTCCTCTCTTCACAGGTAAAAACACATCTTCATGCTTGTATATCTGAGTCTCTCATCTCTCTCTGGCTACACTTTTCACACCCCAAGGAAGTTTGTCTGCAAATGTCTGTGATCCTTCTTCAATGCAAAATAACCTCTGTTAATTAGCTGAACTTCTGATTGTATACCTCCCCCTTTGCCAGCTGATATAGTTGAAGCATTTAAGAGCAATATTATCAGGGCCTGCAGTCAGGACTTGGCCTGCTTGCGATTGTGAAGAATGCAATTGTTAAGAATATGATTTAAGAATGGAGTTAGAACCGGAACTGAAAACCATTTCTCCTCTCTTCACAGGTAAAAACACCATCTTCATGCTTGTATATCTGAGTCTCTCATCTCTCTCTGGCTACACTTTTCACACCCAAGGAAGTTTGTCTGCAAATGTCTGTGATCCTTCTTCAATGCAAAATAACCTCTGTTAATTAGCTGAACTTCTGATTGCATACCTCCCCCTTTGCCAGCTGATATAGTTGAAGCATTTAAGAGCAATATTATCAAGGCCTGCAGTCAGGACTTGGCCTGCTTGCAATTGTGAAGAATGCAATTGTTAAGAATATGATTTAAGAATGGAGTTAGAACCGGAACTGAAAACCATTTCTCCTCTCTTCACAGGTAAAAACACCATCTTCATGCTTGTATATCTGAGTCTCTCATCTCTCTCTGGCTACACTTTTCACACCCCAAGGAAGTTTGTCTGCAAATGTCTGTGATCCTTCTTCAATGCAAAATAACCTCTGTTAATTAGCTGAACTTCTGATTGCATACCTCCCCCTTTGCCAGCTGATATAGTTGAAGCATTTAAGAGCAATATTATCAAGGCCTGCAGTCAGGACTTGGCCTGCTTGCAATTGTGAAGAATGCAATTGTTAAGAATATGATTTAAGAATGGAGTTAGAACCGGAACTGAAAACCATTTCTCCTCTCTTCACAGGTAAAAACACCATCTTCATGCTTGTATATCTGAGTCTCTCATCTCTCTCTGGCTACACTTTTCACACCCCAAGGAAGTTTGTCTGCAAATGTCTGTGATCCTTCTTCAATGCAAAATAACCTCTGTTAATTAGCTGAACTTCTGATTGCATACCTCCCCCTTTGCCAGCTGATATAGTTGAAGCATTTAAGAGCAATATTATCAAGGCCTGCAGTCAGGACTTGGCCTGCTTGCAATTGTGAAGAATGCAATTGTTAAGAATATGATTTAAGAATGGAGTTAGAACCGGAACTGAAAACCATTTCTCCTCTCTTCACAGGTAAAAACACCATCTTCATGCTTGTATATCTGAGTCTCTCATCTCTCTCTGGCTACACTTTTCACACCCCAAGGAAGTTTGTCTGCAAATGTCTGTGATCCTTCTTCAATGCAAAATAACCTCTGTTAATTAGCTGAACTTCTGATTGCATACCTCCCCCTTTGCCAGCTGATATAGTTGAAGCATTTAAGAGCAATATTATCAAGGCCTGCAGTCAGGACTTGGCCTGCTTGCAATTGTGAAGAATGCAATTGTTAAGAATATGATTTAAGAATGGAGTTAGAACTGGAACTGAAAAACCATTTCTCCTCTCTTCACAGGTAAAACACCATCTTCATGCTTGTATATCTGAATCTCTCATCTCTCTCTGGCTACACTTTTCACACCCAAGGAAGTTTGTCTGCAAATGTCTGTGATCCTTCTTCAATGCAAAATAACCTCTGTTAATTAGCTGAACTTCTGATTGCATACCTCCCCCTTTGCCAGCTGATATAGTTGAAGCATTTAAGAGCAATATTATCAAGGCCTGCAGTCAGGACTTGGCCTGCTTGCAATTGTGAAGAATGCAATTGTTAAGAATATGATTTAAGAATGGAGTTAGAACCGGAACTGAAAACCATTTCTCCTCTCTTCACAGGTAAAAACACCATCTTCATGCTTGTATATCTGAGTCTCTCATCTCTCTCTGGCTACACTTTTCACACCCTAAGGAAGTTTGTCTGCAAATGTCTGTGATCCTTCTTCAATGCAAAATAACCTCTGTTAATTAGCTGAACTTCTGATTGCATACCTCCCCCTTTGCCAGCTGATATAGTTGAAGCATTTAAGAGCAATATTATCAAGGCCTGCAGTCAGGACTTGGCCTGCTTGCAATTGTGAAGAATGCAATTGTTAAGAATATGATTTAAGAATGGAGTTAGAACCGGAACTGAAAACCATTTCTCCTCTCTTCACAGGTAAAAACACCATCTTCATGCTTGTATATCTGAGTCTCTCATCTCTCTCTGGCTACACTTTTCACACCCCAAGGAAGTTTGTCTGCAAATGTCTGTGATCCTTCTTCAATGCAAAATAACCTCTGTTAATTAGCTGAACTTCTGATTGTATACCTCCCCCTTTGCCAGCTGATATAGTTGAAGCATTTAAGAGCAATATTATCAGGGCCTGCAGTCAGGACTTGGCCTGCTTGCGATTGTGAAGAATGCAATTGTTAAGAATATGATTTAAGAATGGAGTTAGAACCGGAACTGAAAACCATTTCTCCTCTCTTCACAGGTAAAAACACCATCTTCATGCTTGTATATCTGAGTCTCTCATCTCTCTCTGGCTACACTTTTCACACCCCAAGGAAGTTTGTCTGCAAATGTCTGTGATCCTTCTTCAATGCAAAATAACCTCTGTTAATTAGCTGAACTTCTGATTGCATACCTCCCCCTTTGCCAGCTGATATAGTTGAAGCATTTAAGAGCAATATTATCAAGGCCTGCAGTCAGGACTTGGCCTGCTTGCAATTGTGAAGAATGCAATTGTTAAGAATATGATTTAAGAATGGAGTTAGAACCGGAACTGAAAACCATTTCTCCTCTCTTCACAGGTAAAACACCATCTTCCTGCTTGTATATCTGAGTCTCTCATCTCTCTCTGGCTACACTTTTCACACCCCAAGGAAGTTTGTCTGCAAATGTCTGTGATCCTTCTTCAATGCAAAATAACCTCTGTTAATTAGCTGAACTTCTGATTGCATACCTCCCCCTTTGCCAGCTGATATAGTTGAAGCATTTAAGAGCAATATTATCAAGGCCTGCAGTCAGGACTTGGCCTGCTTGCAATTGTGAAGAATGCAATTGTTAAGAATATGATTTAAGAATGGAGTTAGAACCGGAACTGAAAACCATTTCTCCTCTCTTCACAGGTAAAAACACCATCTTCATGCTTGTATATCTGAGTCTCTCATCTCTCTCTGGCTACACTTTTCACACCCCAAGGAAGTTTGTCTGCAAATGTCTGTGATCCTTCTTCAATGCAAAATAACCTCTGTTAATTAGCTGAACTTCTGATTGCATACCTCCCGCTTTGCCAGCTGATATAGTTGAAGCATTTAAGAGCAATATTATCAAGGCCTGCAGTCAGGACTTGGCCTGCTTGCAATTGTGAAGAATGCAATTGTTAAGAATATGATTTAAGAATGGAGTTAGAACCGGAACTGAAAACCATTTCTCCTCTCTTCACAGGTAAAAACACCATCTTCATGCTTGTATATCTGAGTCTCTCATCTCTCTCTGGCTACACTTTTCACACCCCAAGGAAGTTTGTCTGCAAATGTCTGTGATCCTTCTTCAATGCAAAATAACCTCTGTTAATTAGCTGAACTTCTGATTGCATACCTCCCCCTTTGCCAGCTGATATAGTTGAAGCATTTAAGAGCAATATTATCAAGGCCTGCAGTCAGGACTTGGCCTGCTTGCAATTGTGAAGAATGCAATTGTTAAGAATATGATTTAAGAATGGAGTTAGAACCGGAACTGAAAACCATTTCTCCTCTCTTCACAGGTAAAAACACCATCTTCATGCTTGTATATCTGAGTCTCTCATCTCTCTCTGGCTACACTTTTCACACCCCAAGGAAGTTTGTCTGCAAATGTCTGTGATCCTTCTTCAATGCAAAATAACCTCTGTTAATTAGCTGAACTTCTGATTGCATACCTCCCGCTTTGCCAGCTGATATAGTTGAAGCATTTAAGAGCAATATTATCAAGGCCTGCAGTCAGGACTTGGCCTGCTTGCAATTGTGAAGAATGCAATTGTTAAGAATATGATTTAAGAATGGAGTTAGAACCGGAACTGAAAACCATTTCTCCTCTCTTCACAGGTAAAAACACCATCTTCATGCTTGTATATCTGAGTCTCTCATCTCTCTCTGGCTACACTTTTCACACCCCAAGGAAGTTTGTCTGCAAATGTCTGTGATCCTTCTTCAATGCAAAATAACCTCTGTTAATTAGCTGAACTTCTGATTGCATACCTCCCCCTTTGCCAGCTGATATAGTTGAAGCATTTAAGAGCAATATTATCAAGGCCTGCAGTTAGGACTTGGCCTGCTTGCAATTGTGAAGAATGCAATTGTTAAGAATATGATTTAAGAATGGAGTTAGAACCGGAACTGAAAACCATTTCTCCTCTCTTCACAGGTAAAAACACCATCTTCATGCTTGTATATCTGAGTCTCTCATCTCTCTCTGGCTACACTTTTCACACCCCAAGGAAGTTTGTCTGCAAATGTCTGTGATCCTTCTTCAATGCAAAATAACCTCTGTTAATTAGCTGAACTTCTGATTGCATACCTCCCCCTTTGCCAGCTGATATAGTTGAAGCATTTAAGAGCAATATTATCAAGGCCTGCAGTCAGGACTTGGCCTGCTTGCAATTGTGAAGAATGCAATTGTTAAGAATATGATTTAAGAATGGAGTTAGAACCGGAACTGAAAACCATTTCTCCTCTCTTCACAGGTAAAAACACCATCTTCATGCTTGTATATCTGAGTCTCTCATCTCTCTCTGGCTACACTTTTCACACCCCAAGGAAGTTTGTCTGCAAATGTCTGTGATCCTTCTTCAATGCAAAATAACCTCTGTTAATTAGCTGAACTTCTGATTGCATACCTCCCCCTTTGCCAGCTGATATAGTTGAAGCATTTAAGAGCAATATTATCAAGGCCTGCAGTCAGGACTTGGCCTGCTTGCAATTGTGAAGAATGCAATTGTTAAGAATATGATTTAAGAATGGAGTTAGAACCGGAACTGAAAACCATTTCTCCTCTCTTCACAGGTAAAAACACCATCTTCATGCTTGTATATCTGAGTCTCTCATCTCTCTCTGGCTACACTTTTCACACCACAAGGAAGTTTGTCTGCAAATGTCTGTGATCCTTCTTCAATGCAAAATAACCTCTGTTAATTAGCTGAACTTCTAATTGCATACCTCCCCCTTTGCCAGCTGATATAGTTGAAGCATTTAAGAGCAATATTATCAAGGCCTGCAGTCAGGACTTGGCCTGCTTGCAATTGTGAAGAATGCAATTGTTAAGAATATGATTTAAGAATGGAGTTAGAACCGGAACTGAAAAACCATTTCTCCTCTCTTCACAGGTAAAAACACCATCTTCATGCTTGTATATCTGAGTCTCTCATCTCTCTCTGGCTACACTTTTCACACCCCAAGGAAGTTTGTATGCAAATGTCTGTGATCCTTCTTCAATGCAAAATAACCTCTGTTAATTAGCTGAACTTCTGATTGCATACCTCCCCCTTTGCCAGCTGATATAGTTGAAGCATTTAAGAGCAATATTATCAAGGCCTGCAGTCAGGACTTGGCCTGCTTGCAATTGTGAAGAATGCAATTGTTAAGAATATGATTTAAGAATGGAGTTAGAACCGGAACTGAAAACCATTTCTCCTCTCTTCACAGGTAAAAACACCATCTTCATGCTTGTATATCTGAGTCTCTCATCTCTCTCTGGCTACACTTTTCACACCCCAAGGAAGTTTGTCTGCAAATGTCTGTGATCCTTCTTCAATGCAAAATAACCTCTGTTAATTAGCTGAACTTCTGATTGCATACCTCCCCCTTTGCCAGCTGATATAGTTGAAGCATTTAAGAGCAATATTATCAAGGCCTGCAGTCAGGACTTGGCCTGCTTGCAATTGTGAAGAATGCAATTGTTAAGAATATGATTTAAGAATGGAGTTAGAACCGGAACTGAAAACCATTTCTCCTCTCTTCACAGGTAAAAACACCATCTTCATGCTTGTATATCTGAGTCTCTCATCTCTCTCTGGCTACACTTTTCACACCCCAAGGAAGTTTGTCTGCAAATGTCTGTGATCCTTCTTCAATGCAAAATAACCTCTGTTAATTAGCTGAACTTCTGATTGCATACCTCCCCCTTTGCCAGCTGATATAGTTGAAGCATTTAAGAGCAATATTATCAAGGCCTGCAGTCAGGACTTGGCCTGCTTGCAATTGTGAAGAATGCAATTGTTAAGAATATGATTTAAGAATGGAGTTAGAACCGGAACTGAAAACCATTTCTCCTCTCTTCACAGGTAAAAACACCATCTTCATGCTTGTATATCTGAGTCTCTCATCTCTCTCTGGCTACACTTTTCACACCCCAAGGAAGTTTGTCTGCAAATGTCTGTGATCCTTCTTCAATGCAAAATAACCTCTGTTAATTAGCTGAACTTCTGATTGCATACCTCCCCCTTTGCCAGCTGATATAGTTGAAGCATTTAAGAGCAATATTATCAAGGCCTGCAGTCAGGACTTGGCCTGCTTGCAATTGTGAAGAATGCAATTGTTAAGAATATGATTTAAGAATGGAGTTAGAACCAGAACTGAAAACCATTTCTCCTCTCTTCACAGGTAAAAACACCATCTTCATGCTTGTATATCTGAGTCTCTCATCTCTCTCTGGCTACACTTTTCACACCCCAAGGAAGTTTGTCTGCAAATGTCTGTGATCCTTCTTCAATGCAAAATAACCTCTGTTAATTAGCTGAACTTCTGATTGCATACCTCCCCCTTTGCCAGCTGATATAGTTGAAGCATTTAAGAGCAATATTATCAAGGCCTGCAGTCAGGACTTGGCCTGCTTGCAATTGTGAAGAATGCAATTGTTAAGAATATGATTTAAGAATGGAGTTAGAACCGGAACTGAAAACCATTTCTCCTCTCTTCACAGGTAAAAACACCATCTTCATGCTTGTATATCTGAGTCTCTCATCTCTCTCTGGCTACACTTTTCACACCCCAAGGAAGTTTGTCTGCAAATGTCTGTGATCCTTCTTCAATGCAAAATAACCTCTGTTAATTAGCTGAACTTCTGATTGTATACCTCCCCCTTTGCCAGCTGATATAGTTGAAGCATTTAAGAGCAATATTATCAGGGCCTGCAGTCAGGACTTGGCCTGCTTGCGATTGTGAAGAATGCAATTGTTAAGAATATGATTTAAGAATGGAGTTAGAACCGGAACTGAAAACCATTTCTCCTCTCTTCACAGGTAAAAACACCATCTTCATGCTTGTATATCTGAGTCTCTCATCTCTCTCTGGCTACACTTTTCACACCCCAAGGAAGTTTGTCTGCAAATGTCTGTGATCCTTCTTCAATGCAAAATAACCTCTGTTAATTAGCTGAACTTCTGATTGCATACCTCCCCCTTTGCCAGCTGATATAGTTGAAGCATTTAAGAGCAATATTATCAAGGCCTGCAGTCAGGACTTGGCCTGCTTGCAATTGTGAAGAATGCAATTGTTAAGAATATGATTTAAGAATGGAGTTAGAACCGGAACTGAAAAACCATTTCTCCTCTCTTCACAGGTAAAAACACCATCTTCATGCTTGTATATCTGAGTCTCTCATCTCTCTCTGGCTACACTTTTCACACCCCAAGGAAGTTTGTCTGCAAATGTCTGTGATCCTTCTTCAATGCAAAATAACCTCTGTTAATTAGCTGAACTTCTGATTGCATACCTCCCCCTTTGCCAGCTGATATAGTTGAAGCATTTAAGAGCAATATTATCAAGGCCTGCAGTCAGGACTTGGCCTGCTTGCAATTGTGAAGAATGCAATTGTTAAGAATATGATTTAAGAATGGAGTTAGAACCGGAACTGAAAACCATTTCTCCTCTCTTCACAGGTAAAAACACCATCTTCATGCTTGTATATCTGAGTCTCTCATCTCTCTCTGGCTACACTTTTCACACCCTAAGGAAGTTTGTCTGCAAATGTCTGTGATCCTTCTTCAATGCAAAATAACCTCTGTTAATTAGCTGAACTTCTGATTGCATACCTCCCCCTTTGCCAGCTGATATAGTTGAAGCATTTAAGAGCAATATTATCAAGGCCTGCAGTCAGGACTTGGCCTGCTTGCAATTGTGAAGAATGCAATTGTTAAGAATATGATTTAAGAATGGAGTTAGAACCGGAACTGAAAACCATTTCTCCTCTCTTCACAGGTAAAAACACCATCTTCATGCTTGTATATCTGAGTCTCTCATCTCTCTCTGGCTACACTTTTCACACCCCAAGGAAGTTTGTCTGCAAATGTCTGTGATCCTTCTTCAATGCAAAATAACCTCTGTTAATTAGCTGAACTTCTGATTGTATACCTCCCCCTTTGCCAGCTGATATAGTTGAAGCATTTAAGAGCAATATTATCAGGGCCTGCAGTCAGGACTTGGCCTGCTTGCGATTGTGAAGAATGCAATTGTTAAGAATATGATTTAAGAATGGAGTTAGAACCGGAACTGAAAACCATTTCTCCTCTCTTCACAGGTAAAAACACCATCTTCATGCTTGTATATCTGAGTCTCTCATCTCTCTCTGGCTACACTTTTCACACCCCAAGGAAGTTTGTCTGCAAATGTCTGTGATCCTTCTTCAATGCAAAATAACCTCTGTTAATTAGCTGAACTTCTGATTGCATACCTCCCCCTTTGCCAGCTGATATAGTTGAAGCATTTAAGAGCAATATTATCAAGGCCTGCAGTCAGGACTTGGCCTGCTTGCAATTGTGAAGAATGCAATTGTTAAGAATATGATTTAAGAATGGAGTTAGAACCGGAACTGAAAACAATTTC